>NC_063435.1:23678468-23950317 GCF_020379485.1 Brassica napus
AATTTAGTCAGCGAAAAATCGTTTTCGTTAGAGACGTCTTCCTTGTATTATAATGTTCATGTCTTTAATAAATCAAGTTTATTAGTTCAACAACACTTGCATTCTTTCACAGCCTGCAACTCGGCATTATTCTCATAGCATATCTTACAAAGGCCTTTGAAGTTGCAAATTAGAGCCCATAGAATGTTGAGATCTTTATAGACCCACGTACTTTCTTTTATTATTTTTTTTTGCTACACTGTAAATTTTATAAAAATGAAGGAGATATTCTACAAAAATATTTTGCTCTGAGCCATCTTGACAAAAAAAAAAAAAACAAGATGGATCATAAGAATATAGTAACATGAACAGTCTATCTCAACCAAAAAGACATGTGATTTACTAAAGATTTTATGCTTCCTCTTGGCAGAAATAATTTTGCGAACTTCCCTATCAAAACCAGAGAAACGAAGCTGATGAAGAGGGAATAGAGATTTGGTTGTGAACCAAATTGTTTCTTTGTTTCCAGATGTGAAATACGAAGGCTTGAGTAGCCACTTTACGCAGTAGCTTTAACTCTTTAGACCCTGCAGCTCTAGTCCAAGATAGAAGCTCCGACCAAGTTGTAACATGGTAGGCGGAGAAGAGCACCTGATAAACATCTCCCTCCACATTTCAAGACTATACTCGCACGACAGCAGCAGATGATCCCTTGTTTCATTACCCCTTGAGCAGAGAGGGCATGCAGTGGCAATCAGCATTCCCTAAGAAGCCAGTCTCTCCCTCGTTGGCAACCTGTCCCAATTGGCAACCCACATCGTAAAGGTGTGTTTAGGCACTGACCCTTTAAACCAGACAACATCCACCCAACCTTTACTTCTTCTCGAGGTCGCAAGACTTTCCATGTAGTGGAGGTTTTAAAAGTACACACCGGAGAGTCACCTGCCACCCATTCATAATTATCATAATTATCATCAATATCAGTATGTAAAGAAAGGGAGATAGTGGTAAGGTGAGCGTGTAGCTCGGCTTCCTGTACTGATCGTGGGTGTGGGAGTAACCAGTTTGAATCCACTATGGCGTCAGCCACCACAGCGTTCCTCTTATTCTTAGTGCTCTTGGTCCAAGCGGACCAATGTGGCTAATCAACTGATCCAGTGGAGTCTAAATGTCATACCATAAGCTCGCAGCTTGACCATTTCCCAAATTATATTTACAAAACTGAAGAGCTAATAGTCTAAATTTGAGAAATTTTTTCCAAGCCCAAAAGTTGTTTGAAGCAGATTTGATGGTCCAGAAGCAATTGTTATTAAGATGAATATGCCAGTGCCAATCAGACGAAAGTGATTTTGATAATAGGATCCAGATAAATTTGTTACTTTCATATCACAAAAACTCCAAATGTCTTCATATGTTCATCATATATAACAGCCTAATTAAACCTCACCTTTTGTTCACTTAGGCACAGTCTAGTTGTGACTGTTATTAAGCCGTCCATTTTGGCATCCAAGTTTCAAACCTTCTCAAACCCAACTTTTTTTAGCTGACATTATAGTCACATGTTTATACGAGATATCAAAGATTAAAGATTAAAGAAAGCATTTGTACATTTCATACATAAATGTGAAAATGTCTTAGATCTTACATGTCTTAATGGTCCCTCTTTATCTGATCCTCAAGATATACATCTTACTTCCTTAATCTCTAATATAAAGACATTGTCGTGGCTAAACCCTTTCCACAAAGGTTGGCCCCAAAAAAAGAAAAAACAAAAAATTTGGTTAAATTATTGCCATTCAATCATATTGGTACACAAGAAACAAAATCATCATAACTTCTTTGCTTTTCATATCAAAAACTCAAACTGTTAAATAAACTCTAGTCATGAAGCTGTAGTAGTAGTACACAAGCTTTAAACTCTGTTCATACTTTAAAGAACACAGTTATTATCTGAATTTGATCATTTAGTTACTTCTTCTTCTTTCACAGGCCTTATCTCAATCCCCTGGAAAACCAGACCACTCTTCCACTGTCCCATCCGAGTCTCCATAATAGCTACCTCAACCTCATCGCCATCCTCACAACCTCCATCGTCAATGTAAAAACTCCCAAGCTTCACTTCACTCCACTTATCACCTCTCTCCTTGGGCTCCTCCACGTTCCCACCACTCTCCCTCTCCCCTTCAACTTCTTCCCTCGGAAACCTCATCCACGGACGCCTCGTCCTAAACGCTCTAGACACAGCTGCTAACGAAACTCCAGAGTAACCATAACCGCTGCGAGGATCCGTATCGCTCGGTTCGAGAAACACAAATGTCTTCCTAACCTCCTTCCCCGCAAACCCAACTTCAGTTTCAATCGGCGTGTGGTCGAAACCGTATGATCTACTGCTCGCTCTCTTGAACACTAAGTAGACAGAGTAATGCGTCCCCTTAGACAGCATTTTAACACTTATCTTGCCGCGAATCTCGAACCAACACACGTTACAAAGCTCTGCTACTTTCTCAAACCTGATTCAACAACAAGTAAGCTCCAAAGTTGCACAAACTCAAAAAAAAACAGAGGATAAACAGAGACATTACTTAGATTCAGGAACTGTAACCCATTGCCAATACGCGGGAGAATCACTCCACGTGATCTTCAAATCCATCGCAGACAACATGTAACACTTCTTCCCAGTAGATTTCTCTAACCAAAAGCTCTGAATTGTTTCCCAAGTAACTAAAAATTAGTAACTCTTAATGAAACCCTAATTTTAATTGAATTTACCTTTTTGCCCTCATCGATTAGGACGGGATCATCAGCGAGAGAGAGATAGATCTTCTTCTTCGACGAGCAATCCAACGACGGAGGAAGAGCAAGAGACGAGTACTCCGGCGGAAGAAACTTCTCCCAGACCAAATCGGACTCCGCCGCCGACTTAACTGTTCTCGAAACCGAAGCCACGACGCAAGCATCTCGTGGTGTGGTATGGAAAATCACCATCGAGATACAATCTTCCGGCAAAGTATCGAACCGCGACGTCGCCGCTCCGACAGAAACAACCGCGCCGTTCCGGCTAATTCCTCCGCCGCATTTCGAATCTCCGACTTGAATTTGCTCCATAGCTTTTCGAATCTGATGTTTGTTTTTAAGTGAGAGACTATGTTAAGATTTTAAGACACGATGGTTCTGTTGTGTCGGATAAGTGTGTATTTATACCGTTATCGTGATTCGCGAAAGACTTACTTGTTAAGATTTAATTTGATGTTCCGAAAATACCCTTACAGGTGTAACGTCTCTGGAAGAATATCTATAAAGTTTTTTTTTTCGAAAATTAAAATAAAAGTTTTTGACTTTATCTAATCAGCCAAAGCAACTAGCTTTTTGTTTCGTGTTTACCTTACCTATGAAGTCTTTGTTTACGCGAGACTGTTTATTATACAAATAAATTATAATATTAGGAAAAGTCAATAATTCTCATGAATCTTTGTTTTTTTTTTTTTTTTTTGTCAACTTTGAGTTTTCATTAACGTGCCCTAAGGCATTGTTTTACAAGATGGCATCAAGTTTTTACAAGTTAAAAGCCCAAACAGAGAAATAATAGTAAAATACAGCCCATTTAAAAAGGAAACTCGAGAAGCTTCAAACTCTCCACGTGCTCTTTTCCTTTGCAAGGTGGAAGACTTCTTGGACACGTGTCTGACACGGATTTAACGCCTGACACAGTCACCGCTTCAGAGCTCCACCGCCGGAAATCTCTCTACACCGCAACTCGTATTCCTGCTCCCGCCAGAGTATCTCTCTAAAATATGAACAGAGCAAATAAGGCAATCATGGCCTTTGCTCCATCCAAGCATCACAAAACTGCTGGAGATTTAGCTGGGGACCTTCTCTGTCTCATATCTTCATTAAAACTCTGATGCCACAAAACCTTTCGCTCAAACCTCAACTACTTGACTGAAAATTCTTTATTCTTCGTTGATTTAATCAGGAGAGACTACAATCCGATGAAGATAGATTTTTTGTTGGACTGTTATCAAAACACCAACTCTGCTAAATCTTCTTCAAAAGGACCAAAGAAACCCAATAAAACTCAATCATCCCTTGACAAAGAAGCTTTACCTTGAACGCCTATTTATGGCTACTGACTCTTATAAAAGGATGTTCAGTTGAAACAAAGAACAAAGCATCCAATCAAATAATTGATGGAATTAAACACGAAGAAACTGCGAAAGGAAAGAACTTTCAAGAACTTTATTCATCTTCAACCTTATCGGAGAAGATAGGAATGACAAACACTCCGATTTGGATGAAGCTACACAACAAAATCGCCTATGCGAACAAAGAGTCGCCTACGCGAAAATGAGAGTCGCCTACGCGAAAACGAGAGTATAATACAACCCAACGAAAACAAAAAAACAAAAGGTTAGGCGACCGGTGGCGGAAGGCCACCGGCCACCGGAACAAAGATCTTAAATCTGTAGCTTTTAGAAAGAGATCGGAGAAAACAAGAGAAAATAATGATTCATGAATCTTTGTTAAAGGGTGGATCATGTTAGTCTTAATTTCTTAGTCTATCTCATTATTCTCAGCTAAGTAAAGGTGCGTTCAAAAGCTTTGTAGCTGATAGGGGAAACGAAAGTTTCTTTTTCGAATTTGTTCATGTGAGTAGGGTGGACACTCAGTATCGAGAACCCAAACTCACCAGCATTACAACCTAAACTTGTAAGGTTTGAAAATACTACACTTTAACAATTTATTTTTGAAAGAATTCATTTTCATTTTAAATTGCACATGAAGTATAATTGGAGAAGATCAGTAAAAACTCTATAAATTAATAATGTTCAGATTATAGTATTTTATTAACTTATATAATCATTAATTTATAAATAGTTTTTTTTTTAGATTTCTGTATTTTAGAATATATTCTTTTATAAAACAAAAATGGTTAATTTACTGTAACATTAATTAAATTTTAGAAACTCAACTTTTATATTTTTATTATATTATTTGGTATATATAAAATATGATAAATCTCTTAAGAAGATTCAAAAAGTTTTTATGACCCAAATAGCAAACAAGAAATAAAATGACCAAAATATATTTTTTAAGAAATAAAAAACTAAAATACCTTTAATAAATAATATTTTTGATATAAAAAATAATTTTTTGGACTATTAAAGGGTATCTCTCTAAAATATATGTTTTATAGAATTTAAATGTGGTTTTACATAAAATTATTGTAAATATTCTCAAAATATTAAACATAAATATTTAGATTGGTCGAGTTAATAATATTGTCTAGACCATTCATTTTGGGTATAACTAATTACATTTATATTTGGTTCAATGTATAATAAACCAGGTTAGTTAGGAACATTGCCTTCAGTTCATTTTGTAAAACAACGAATTTTTTTTAATTAAGCTTATTAAGAATGTTGGTTTATGATAATTTTTGCTGATAATCTGATAAAAATATATTGATAGAAAACATAACTTTAGTTTTAGTATTTTTAATATCTAGGAAAAATGATTGTGGACTATACAAAGTACTAACATCACATGGCTAACTATGCAAACTAAACTAATGTATACCTACCATCACGAAGTATATATTATGCAAGACAATATCCCTCAAATTAATGTTATGTAGTTAACATCAAAAGTTTAATTTCATTCATCCAAAAATTGACGTAGATGTCAAAAACCATTTAAATATCTCGTTTTTATCAATTAAAATGTACCTTACGGTAATTTAACTAAATATGAAAGTTATATAAAATATTATTTAATTTTGTTTTTTTTTAATTATTTTGATCTGTTTTGTTATTAAGTCTTAATAAAAAAATTGGAATTCGTTTGATTAATTGTGTGATATATACTTATTTGATTACTTTTTTATTATAAACTTATTTCATGTCAATTTACTGACTCTAACATTTTATTTTATTTTGATATAAAATTAATGAATTATTTTATTTATATTTTCATAAACAAAAACTGCATCCATTTAAATATATTAAATAAGTATATATCACACAATTAATCAAACGAATTACAGAAATTTTATTAAAATTTCATAAGAAAACAGATTTAAAATAATTAAAAAACAAAATTACATAATATCTTACGTACTTTCATATTAAGTATAAATAAAAATAATATAATAATATATTTTTCAAATACAGTAAAATAAAAATGTTAAAACACTACTTATCAAAAAATGTTAAACATATTGATTTTGTAAATTAGATATTGTTAAAAAAAATTACGCTTTTAAACGTGGGTTAAAATCTCAATTAGTTAAATTACGGTCGGATCTGTCATATTTTAATTGATTAAACGAAATATTTAAACGGCCTCTGACATCTACATCAATTTTTGGATCAATGAAATCAAACTCGTGCTGTTAATTAAATAGCATCATTAAGTTTAGAGATGTTATCATGCATAATATATACTTTGTGTAGGTAGGTATACATTAGTTTAGTTTGCATGGTTACTTATGTCATGATCAATATTTCATGTAGTCAGTAATCATTTTTTTCTAATATTTATTATGTTTTTTGAGATATGTGTTGAGATGGATGTTCATTTATTATGAAATTAATATATATATATATATATCATATTAGTTTTTATAATTATTTATTTTATACATAGTTTAATTTGAAACCAGAATAAATAAAAAGGAATATTTGTTATGTGGTTTGATATTATGTTTAAAAGGAAAGTTTTTATTTTAATAATATCAAGCTTATATTTTTATTTCCTTTTTGTCAAACCAAATTATTTTTAAAATATATCCACGTTTTAAAATTGTATAAATATTTTCTTATATATATATATATATATATGGTTTAGAAACCAGTATAAAAACGGAAATATAAAAATAAAAACTAATGAAAAAATATCAGAAAAATAAAAAAATTCAAATAGCTTTAGAAATATTTATAGATATTTTCCTTTTTTTTGTTATTTTCATAAAGATAAAATAAAACTTATTAACGAGAATTGAAATAGAAAAATATGAAAATTCTTTAAGATTTTTTTTTGTCATCAACAAATACAGACTCATAATGACTCTGTAAACCAAATCAGGTAATCTCCATCCATGTGAACGACAAAAGACGGTTGCTTCCTAACATTGCGTGCTAGTCTATCCGTCTTTGAATTTTGCGTCTTTGGTACATAGATAATCTCTGATCGGGTGTAGTTTCTTTCAAGATCTTGACATCTTCCAAATAATTTGCAAAATCTGGCTATATTTCTGGTCCTGAAACCATCTTCACCAATTGAGAACAATCCGTTGCAAACGTAACATGAAATTGACGTTATTTCCTCATGCATTCCATTGTCCAGAGTAGCGTTTCCACCTCCGCATGAAGAAAAGAGAGACTAGTCCTAACATTCATCTCCCCAACAATCCATCAAAACTTTCTAAAGTGCTAAACCAACCTTGCCCTGAAAAAATATTATCCTTTTTTCAGGAGCCATCTGTAAAACACCATATTCATGGAATTGACGGCAAGATCGTATCCACTATTTGTGATAATGTCCTATGTTCTGTCAATATTTGTGCCTCGACCCACAGTGTTAACTATGTTTCTGCCATTTTAAGTGTATCCATTAGATCCATATCCAGATTACTGAAAATTTTATTATTCCTAGCTTTCCAGATGTACCATAGTATCTATGCAAACTGATGATCCTCCATCTGCGGGAAAACTCTCCAGAATAGATGATCCATGTTTATGAAAAGAGAACTTGTTGAAAAAATAGTTGGATTTGATGGTATCTTCGAGAGAGCCCAGTTCGACTGATGATCCTCCAGCTCGACTCTAGATTCAGTTCTTATATACATTTCATCATCAATTTAATCCAATGAAGGTCAAACCCACTTTCTGTAATAAGACTTTAATAAAGTCTCATTCTACTCTATCATACGTTTTGCCCATATCCATTTTAATTGCCATATGCTTTCCTTGACATGCTTTATTGGTCCACAATCCGTGGAACATTTTCTGGGCGATAAGAATATTGTCAAAAATCAACATTCCTGCCACGAATGCCGATTGCGTTTCGGATATAAGCAATGGAAGATAGATTTTCAATCGATGACACAAAACCTTCGAAATAATTTTATATCCTACATTACATAAACTAATCGGCCTCAATTCCGTCATCTTTGTAGGTCTTCCATAGGATAACCATTTTTAAGTTTTTGTCACAAAAATAGCTTTCAATGAAGAAAATGACCAAAATAAGTTTTATTAAAGGGTAAAAATGAATTTTTATCCTAAGGTTAACTTATCTAGACTTAGGGTTTAGAGTTAAGAGTTAAGGGTTTCAAATTAAAAATAAAATAAAAAACAAATATTAAAAATTTCAAATAAAAAAAGGGTATTTTGGTCATTTTCTTTTTTTAAGGGCTATTTTGTGATAAAAACTTAAAAAATGTTATTTGAGAGAATTGCACTGGAAATATTTATAATGGTAATGATATAATGATTTTAAATTATTAAGGATTTCAACGTAATTGACCATCGTGAGAATTAACGTGAGTGAAATCACGTAAGAAATTGACTTCTCAAATAATATCACAGAGATACAGAAATTTAAAAGTATTATTAGAGAAGATTTTACTAAAACATGAAACAACCATTAAGCTGCTATACAAAAACATTTAAATGATTAGAAGAAACACGATTTCTTTATTGAAGTTTGTTCATGTGAGAATCGTAAGATCAAACCATTCAAACATTACATTCCAAAAAGCTGAAGATTCAGAAAACTGAAGATTCAAAAAAATTTACAATACACCAAAGGTTATCACTTATTAGACATGAAATACAACGGAAAATCGTTGAACTAGAAACCGTTCCATCACAAGAAACATGATATAACAATTTACCGGGTTTTCACAGGGCGAAATTCAAATCCTTGAATGATCAAACCACTTTTCCAATCAGGAGTGTTGGTCTTACCAACACTTAGCGAGATATCATCACAACAAGAATCATTGTAGAACTGACCAAGTTCAGCTTCCATCCACCCATCGTCCCTCGCCTCTGGCCTCGTTACATCTCTCCTTCGATCACGACCACGAGGCCCAACAAAGTATATCAACTTTTGAGGAGACTCTTGTCCAACTAACCCAACTCCAGCATCTACCGGCAAATCTCCCAATCCAGGACATCCGTTCTTTGTCTTGAACACGATGTAAACCGAGTAACGAGTTCCGGGAGATAGGTAACGAGTGTGCATCCCTCCACGAATCTCAAACCAACATACATCGATTAGCTCAGCTATTTTTTCAAACCTGCATTGCAATCATATTTTTAATTTTCCCATCTTCACAACATCATCAACAGAAGAATGAGAGATTACAATGGAATAAGAATAAATACCTAGATTCAGGAATTGATATCCATTGCCAATGTTCGGGACTACTTCCCCATGTGATTGACACTTCCTTTGGAGATATCATAATACATCTTTTCCCACTCGCTTTCTCTAACCTGAAGCTCTATCATTTACGAGGAAAAAGAAGAAGAAATTGAAACATTCTGAAACCACATCAAATTAATTAATCCGGAGGTTTAATTAATCACATCCTTATTCACATAATTCTCTAACATTACCGATGAAGCACATAGCAATATATGATTTCTTTTTGAAAGTATGATCTAACGAATAAAGCAACATATGTAATCTCAAGTCTCTGAACAACAACGTATAATATTAGTTTGTATAATATTAGTTTTGTCTCAGAATGACTCCTGTATTATCTCTACATTTTGCTTATGGTATAGTTTAGAGTCTTTAGACGTTAAAAATCAATGAATTCTATATACATATTAATCCTTAGTATTCTCTGGAATGAGATTGAATCGCAGATGCTTATTCCAATATATAGAGTTAAAACTCAATGAAGATTCTACGCACTTATATCAATTTTTGAGCCCTAGGCAGATCACTATTTTCAGATCTTACAATGAGTATATTTGTATACCTTTTTGATAGAGTTAAAACTTAATGAAGATTCTACGCACTTATATCAATTTTTGAGCCCTAGGCAGATCACTATTCTCAGATCTTGTAATGAATAGATTTGTAATATACCTTTTTGCCATCTTCGATGAGAAGAGGGTCATCGCAGAGAGCGAAATAGAGCTCCTTCTTGGACGAGAAAACTCGCGGGTATTGTGGAATCAGAGATGTATATTCCAATGGAAGAAACTTCTCCCATAGGCTATCGGACTTAGCCGCGGATTCTAACGTTTTCGAAACAGAAGCGGCGTTGCAAGCGTCTCGTGGACTCGTGAAGGAGATAATGCTGGAGATGCAATCCACCGGCAATGTATCGAACGGTGACGGCCCGGAGATGATGCTTTCTCTGCCATGACTTTGCCCCATCGTTGCCTCCATCACCTGGAATCTTAAAATTTGTTCTAAAGTCGCTTCTGTGATCAAACGGTGAAAGAAGAATGATTTGTAATGAAAAAAAGAAGACCCGTGGTAGTCGTGTATTTTACGAAATTACCCTTCTTGCCGTGTGCGTCGTTCTCTCCTTCAGGTTACGCGTTATCGTTTGGTTTGCTGATTTATTGAAGGTTATGTGATGTATGTAAAAGATAAGCAGTTGGCAACACAGTAATTGGCTTTGAGTATCGACGTAAAAAAAAAAATTGGCCGAGTATTTTATTCAAAGAAATATTTATGGATTAGTTAATACTTCATAAATTTTATAACGAAGCTATTTTTATTTTAAAAATACTTTACAATATATCGATCTTATATTTATATATATATATCTAAATTATACTGTAATAATAGGATTTATTCTATTATTATTTTAATTAACAAACCTTTTAGCAAATTTTCTATAGTTAGTATATATATTTTCTTTTTAAATGGAAGGCCGTAGAAAGTGGAGATTTTTTGAAATGTTTCAATCTAATCCCTTTCTACAAAAGTTGATGGATCAACTCATTTATCTCTTTTATAAGTTAACTCGAAATCACTCTCTTGAAAAATAATTTTTTTTTTTTGAAAACAGTCTCTTATTGAATTGGTTCGTGTGAGAACGACTAAACATAATAAAAAAACACACTGTTACATTATGTTTTGTTAAATAGTTAACACCGAACTCACCAGCCAAAACCGGATCCGAGATTTTATACAGGCCAGAATTCAGTGCCTTGAATGATGTATACTTGATGTCAGTTCATCGCGAGCATCCATGAACCCTCCATCGTTCAAGAATTCTCCAAACTTTACCTCCACCCACCCGTCTTCCCTCTTCTCTAGTTTCGTTAGTTCCTGCCTTTTCGACTTCTTTCTTTCACGAGTTTTATGTACAATCCCAGGCGTGCTTACCTTGTAATGAGAAAGGCATCTGCCTTAGGCCCCAACTTGGATAACATATTTTAGGGACCCCAATTTAAATTCCACTTTAAATTGGTTATCTTGTATATATAAATTTCTTTTAGTTTTAGATTTAAACAATAATTTATTTATGCTATTTAGACTTATTTTATTCTATTTTTGACTTTTAAATTTAATTTATCATCTATCTTCATAAAACTATTAATTAAAGAATTATAAGATCTTCATAGATAATTTGAAATCTTGCATTTTTGGTTTAATAAACTATGTATTTTGTATTCTTTTAAGAAATAATATGTTCAATTTTTCATGTGAATCTATAAATATTAAATACATATTTTTTTGTAAAGTTTTATGTAATAGATATTTATTACTAATTATAAAAACTTTTTACTCTAGCCTTAGACCCCCAAACATCTAGGCACGGCACTGCCTCCAACTCCAAAGCTTTTCTGGACATCATGAATCGATCGTTTGTCTTATAGTGTAGACTACGTAAGCTGAGTACTGAGTATCAGGAGAGAGGAATTTAGCTTTCATCACACTTCTTGAATGGACAGCCAGTGACAAGTTCTGAGACTTCTTCAAACCTTCATAACACGCCAAGGGCCTTGCAGTGGATGCCACTCGTCTCTGTCTCAATGAGTTGGCGTGAACTGCGCCAATGCCCTTTCCATTTAAAAAAGTTCAATACTCGCATCAAACGTACACTACAAGAAAACAGGGGGATTCTGATGGCCAAAATCGTCAGAAATTCGTCGGAAAAGGCCTATTCCGACGAATTTCTGACGAAAGTGTTTGTCGGTATCATTTCGTCGGAAAAAAAGAATTCGTCGGAATTTCGTCAGAACTTCCGACGACTTTCTGACGAATACCGAGAAATGACATTCTGACGAACTTCCGACAATATTCCGATGCGGACACACGAGACCAGAGTTCATCGGAAAAACTATATACCGACGGAGACGGATCCTCCGAAGATTCCGACGAACTAAGTCCTCGGTAAATACCGACGGACTATGATTCGTCGGTAAATACCGACGGACTATTATTCGTCGGTAAATACCGACGGACTATGATTTGTCGGTAAATTCCGACGAATAAAGTCCGTCGGTATTTACCGACGAATCATATTCCGTCGGTATTTACCGAGGACTAGTTCGTCGGAAAATGTCAGGCTGAAGTTCACTAACAGGCTGAGGTTCACTAACAGGCTGAGGTTCGCTAGTGCTACCATATTCATAACCAGTTTCCCCATGAAGGTACCAAACTTTATAATTACGTGAAAACCCTTTCATATACAAATGAGTCCAAACATCAAATTCTTTTATAACCTTATTATTATTGCAAGTAGAGCAGGGACATCTTAACATACCACTTTTTGCATCCGGTTGCTGTTGAACAAGCCTCATGAATTCTCCAATCCCTTGAACGTATTCTTCCGTAAGCAAATTAGTGTTGGGATCCAAATGAGGTTTATCCATCCACGAACGATAATAAGCTCCTGAAGACATGATTTTCACGAAATTGTTATGACTAAAGAGAAAGAAGAGAGAATGAGGTGTGAATGAGTTGAATGAGGAGGGGTTGCATTTATAGGAAATTGCTTACGGACATCCGACGACTTTCCGACGGAATACCGACAGATATAAAGCATTCCGTCGGAATTTCGTCAGTATTTTCCAATCTCGAACGGCTATAAAACGGTCATATATATTTGTCGGCAACGGTCACTTGGTTCGTCGGAAATTCGTCGGAAAATTCCGACGGAATACCGACGACCGTAACGGTTATATCTTTTCATCGGAATATCGTCGGAAATTTGACGGAATATTCCGACGACTTTTCGACGACTACAACGGTTATATTGTTTATCGGAATGTCGTCGAAAAGTGGTCGGAACATTCCGACGACCTTTGTTTTCTCGGAAATTCGTCGGAATTAGCCGACGGAATTCCGACGACTTCAGATTTTTTGTTTTCGTCGGAAATCGGTCAGAATTCCGTCCAAAATATCCGACGCCTTTGACGTCGGTCGGAATCTCCGTCGGAATTCGGCGTGTTTTCTTGTAGTGGTACGATATAGGTAGGTCATGTGTGTATATTCAGGAGGTTTAACACAACCTTACTTTGCCAATAAGGTTAGGCTGGCGGTTAATGACCACCAACTCTTATGTTTGACCATCAAAATGTATGGCCTCAGCGGGTCGGCCCGCGAAACGGGGTTCTTTTATTGCATGCACAAACCTACGGACTTGCAAACGCTATAAACACATGTTCAACACTAGTTTGAGCAAAACTTATTTGTTACAACTATTATTTATGACTTATAATCAATTTTGATTGAATTTACAAGTAGTCATTGTTACATGAACAAGAGACGAGCATCAGTCATATACATTATTAATTAGTTTCAGTGTTCTAAAATATATAATATAGTTGGTACGGCCGAATTATACGGTATACTCAGTAGTGCACTGTACTGTTTTTACTATACGGTAGAATAACACTGTGATGGTTTGGATGAGCAAAAATACAACGTTTATACAATGTTATACGCTGTTTATACGGCGTTTATACGGGCGTGTGCTATATTTTTAAATAAATTTTAGTAAACAATTATAATGTACTCGTTTGATTATTTTGATTTCATTTGACTTCATTCGTATCATTTTTTGTTTTCTTTTCAGTATTCGATAAATAATTATAATGTATAATCTATTTAATTATGTTTGCTATATATTTATTATTTACATATAATGTATATAGTTATTTTATTTATTACTATAGTATTTATTTAGAATATATCAACCCGTATATACATCCAGGCGCTATACAATAATCAACCGTCCGACTAGCGTATAACGTATTTTATAACACTGCTTAGTTTGAATCAAGTTACAAGTAGTCATTATTCATAAGCCATAACATAAGCCTATCTCGCCCGTACTTTGTTTGTTTTTCAAGTTTGACTCAAGTTATAAGTAGTCAACTAGATTTTGACCCGCGCAGGCGCGCGGGTGTATATTTTGAAAAATATGTTGATATTTGTTTTTCATGTAATTATTAGGATTTGAAAAAATGAATCCGAGGAACATAACCGATACCGATCCAAAGATATAGTACCAAACCCAAACATAAATTGATTAAATATTCTAATTATTCAAAATTTTGTTATTTAGAGAACCGAATCTAATCCGAACCGAAGTATTTAGGTATCCAAATTTATCTAAAAATAGATTTATATACTTATATATATTAATTATTTTTAGATTTAACGTATATAAAACATCAAAAATGATACTTTTAAATTGGTTTAAATACTTGAAAATATATATAGATAGTCAAAAGTAAATATCTGAAATAGTTAAAGTATACTCAAATCACCAAAAATACTTAAAATAATTATTGATTTCGTATCCAAAATTTTAAATCAAGCCAATTGATATGTTAAGTTTAAGTATTATGACATATGTTATTCAAATTTATACGTAATATATTATTTTATTTATACATTTTTAGAAATTTAAAATATATAATGATTTAAGACTTTAAAAATAATTTAAATTAGTTATCCAAACCCAAACCAAACCCGCAAAGATCCAAATCGAACTCAAACCAAAATTTAGAAACATTCTAATAAGGCTGAAATCTTTGACCCCGAAAACCCAAAATACAAACCGATCAGAACTAAACCCGTATGGGTATCCAAAAGCCCATCCCTAGTCATTATTATATATCGTATTTTATCATCATATAATTAATCGTATTTTATATGTACCATCATATAAGTAATCATATAATTAATAGTATTTTATACATACCATCATATAAATAATTACATATATTATATTTTTAAAACTTAATATGAAATATGAAAACCATAATTTGAGTTGGTATTTCAAATTGGGCTTTGTATTATATTTTTCTTATATATATTGACAATATTTTTTTATAATGGTTATTGAAAAATAGTTTAGTAAAAATCCATTTTTGAATATAGGTATATTTTTGAATCAATTTTTGATATAAATCAAATTTGAATTATTATTTTGATTTGAAATATGTATATAAAGTTTAAATTTTGTTTTATGGTTAGTTTAGAAAAAAAAATTTTAGGGAATTAGATTGACCCATTTTGGTATATTTTAAAAGTGGCCTAGATAACTTTCAATTTTTTAAAAAAACATAAGCCCATTACTTTTTTTCTTAATACTACTATCCTTGTTTTCAAACAAAAATATTTTTTTTTAAAAGACTGCAATCCATGTTTCCAAACACTCCAAATTTTTAAAAGTCCTATTCAAGTCTCCAAACACTCCAATTTTGTACTTGAGTTTTAATAAGATAGATACTTCACGTGTGCAACTCAAGTAACATTCATTATAAAACCAAAATATAAATTTAACCATACACCAAATTCAATAGGCAATCGCAAATGTTTTGAAAAAACAACACCAAATCAAAACAATGAATCTCCAAAATGTAAATTAAAACCAAAACACCAAATAAAAATACCAAATCAAGAAGGTATAGCCTATGTGTGTTTAAGAAACCTGTTGCATCAGAATAAAGTCATGTATGGTATAGCCATTATTTTTTTATTTTTAACCAATATATAGCCATTAATTAATGTCTTAATTTGTGTAATAGCCAATTTTAAGAAAAAAATTAAGAATATAGTATTGATGTTGACATAATTAGATCTTCAAACATTTTTTTTCTTTTTTTTTCTTTTCCTTCTGATTTTCTCCTTTTCCAAAACCGGTTGACGGTGATACTCTGTCACTTAAATGAAAAAGGTGTTGTTAGAGTGGTGGTGATATGGCATCCACAATAATAGTGATGGTATTATATAAATATAATAAAGAAAAATACCCAAAGATAACACTAAAAACGTTTTGGTCATAAATATAGACTCTAAGAATCAAAATGATCAAAATGTTTCATTAAAGAGGTAAATATACATTTATATCCCTAGGGTTAACTAATCTAAACCTTAGAGTTTAGAGTTAAGGGGTGTGAATTTGGGATTGAGGTTTAAAATTTTATAAAATAAAAAATAAGTATTAAAAATTTGAAAATAAAAATTTTAAAAATAGTTTCAAAAAGTATTTTCGAATTACAAAAAGAAAATTTGAAAAAAAATTAAAATTTCTTTTTCGAAAAAACAAATTAAAACAAAAATTTATAAAAAAGTTCGAATTTGAAAACATATAATCTAAAACTATAAAAAAATTTAATTTTTTTTAGTTTTTTTTAATTTTTTTAATTTTTTTATTATTTTTATATATCTAGGATATTAGGGTTTTTTTACCTATTAAATAAAATATTTTGGTCACTTTCCTCCTTGTGGTCTACTTTTGTGACCAAAACTTGAAAATGGTCTATTTATGAGAATTGTCCTAGAATAAAACATGGTAAATGGTATAATTCATATTAATGAAATTATAAAATAGTTTGATGAACATCCAAAACTTCAATAAACTAAATTTAAAATACTAATCACTAAATCTAAAAGGAAATATAAACTTTAACTCAAATATCAAAATATGCAAATAGTATTTAATATAAAATATTATTAAAATAGAATAGTAACAAACAAATGATATTAATACATATAGTTTAAAATTTTGAAATGTTTATGATTGCAGAAAATGAGGTAATGCTTACCCCAATGTCAATCCAAACTTTTCATAAACTAGACCCAAAACACTAATCACTAAACCCTAAAAGGAAATATAAACCCTAACCTAAATATCAAGCACATAGTACATAATATGAAGCATTATCAAAATACATTATCAAAATAGAAATATAACAAACGAAATAACATAGTACATACTGGTCGAATTTTAAAATGTCTGATTGCAGGTAAGGAGGTAATGGTTACCCCAACATTAACCCACACCTTCCATAAAGTAAACCCAAAACACTAATCACAAAACTCAAAATAGAAATATATATCCTAACTTAAATATCAAAATATTCACATACTTCATAATATGAATCGTTATTAAAATTGAGTAGTAATAACGAAATAACATAATATATTTTGTTCAAATAGCATAGTACAGCTGAAAACTCACAGTATATAGGAGTGGTGGTGGTTACGACGAAAGAGGTGCTGACTGATATCAAGGAGATGATGTTTGTTTTGAAGAATGTGATGGCAAAAATATGAAAACGAAGATTATAGATTTGTTTAATAAGTAAAAGAAATGATGAAAATAGTTACAGTGATAGACAGAGACTCAAATAATTGAAATTGTTTTTTTACAGAAAGTGATAGTGTATTCAGGATTGGAAGAAATAATAATGGTGGTAGGTAGATGAAGAAGAAGAAATGTATACATGTTATAAAATAACTTATAATTTTATAGTATAGAGAAATTTAATTAAGAGCGAAATTTTATACCCGCAGAAAGGAGATACTACTGATATAAGATAATAACGAGAGAGAATATGTTATAAGGGGAAGAAGAGACGGTGTATTACAATTGATCGAAACGATCGTTTATATAGAAGTGAAAAAGAGAAAGTTACTGTACGTGCATAGTGACGGTGGGCTCCACATAGTAAATAACAATGAGAAAATGTCAAGTTTTGGTGCGTATTATTTTGACGTTGTTTTTCTTCACGTTTACAACAATACACTTATTAACAACAACTAGAGATAATATATTATATATTATAGTAAATAGTGGAAGGTATTTTTTTAGTTAAATACCTAATTATGCTTTATTTCATGGTTACCCAACTCAAATTTTTTTAATTAATTTATTTTTGTTTGGAATAACAAAACAGTGGACAAAGCCATGTCTAGGAACTAGGAAGCAAGAGATAGTTAGTGATGACAATTGATCCTTTCCATCCCGCCCCGCTTCACAGCGGGTTTGGTTTCAAGTGGGTCTGGGTGGGTCTATCCTGTGCGGACCACAGTCTCCAAAAAAAGCTGGCCAAACCCGCTCCGCAAAATATATGGCCCTCGATTTCTCTGTCCAAACCCGTCCTGAATAGACCTTCTACGGGTTTAGTCCGCGGGCAGGGTTACAAATTGCCATCTCTAGCGGCAATAAACGTGGTTATTTTATATTATTTGAAACAAAATTATTAAATTTCAACAGTAAATCATGCATATTATCAAAATAATTTTAGATAAGCTTCTCTTAATCGGCAGACATAATAGAAGAAGAAACCAAATTAAGGGTTTTCGTAACGCGAATCACACTAAGTCTCGTCTCTTGAAACCCCCCAGTGTCGCTCCATATCTGGTATCGTCGTCTCTTAGAATCAGCGATTGATACTGCGTTTAGGATTAGACTTGGGTCCTTTTTTGCACTGATTGCTTTCGTCGGCATTGTTTAGTGTCAATCGATTTGGTTCTGGTTTATGCTTTGTGTAGTAGGCCAATGCAATATGAAGGAGATGATTGATAAAACACAGTTGGCGGAGGAGAAACAAGAGTTCCCGGGGTTCCCGTACGAGCCCTACTCGATCCAAATCGATTTCATGAACGCTCTCTATCGTTTTCTCGACAAGGGAGGCGTCTCCATGCTCGAAAGCCCCACTGGTATATATACTCTAATTTCTTTAAAAAAGAAAAAGCGATTTATCTGGAAAAAATCAAATAATCTTAGGGGTTTGTGATTGTCAGGGACTGGAAAATCTCTAAGCATTATCTGCAGTGCTCTACAGTGGCTGCTCGACCGTAATGAGAAATTAAATAACAACTCAGGATCATCCGATAAGGTTGTTGTTGTTGGTGAAGAAGTAGATGAATCCGAGCCCGATTGGATTCGAAATTTCACTGTCAATAGCCATAATGATGCCAAGACCAATAGTAAATCTCCGTTTAGGGTCAAGAAACACGCCAAGGAGAAGAGAGATTTTGATGCGAGAAAGGAAGAAGAGGTTTCCATAAGGAAGCAAGAGGCTGGTGATGAGGCGAACGAGCAAGAGTTTTGTTTGGAAGAATACGAAAGCGAAGAGGATTCATCTTCAAAGAGAAAACCTGTGGGAGGAGGTTTCTACACCTCTTCAGAGGATGAGGAAGATGGCTCGGACGAAGAAGAAGAAGGAGGAGGAGGAGGACTCAAGGTTTTCTATTGCAGCCGGACTCATTCTCAGCTTTCTCAGTTTGTGAAGGAGCTGAGGAAGACTGTATTCGCCCAAAGAGTCAGAGTTGTATGTCTAGGCTCCCGAAAGAACATGTGCATCAATGAAGGTCTATCCACCATTATTATCATTCTCTACTTTTTTTTTAAATTCCCATAGTGTGTGTGTCTGACACTCACAGTTGCAGATGTTCTTAAGCTTGGGAACGTGGGCAGAATCAACGAGAGGTGCTTGGATTTGCAAAAGAAGAAGACATCTCTAGCCTCTAAAAAGAAGAAGGTACACATTATCATCAAGTCTCTATCTTGTTAGACCATATGATTAATCCGGGTTCTTAGGGTGGAGTTCTTAGTTTCGGCTAAGAACCGTTTCTTAACTTTTAATTAAGAAAAGCTAAAAATCATCTCTTAAATAAGAGATATAAGGGCAACATTATCGCAACGTCCCAGCTGGTCCTTAAGGGCAGGGGACCCACAAAAACACCAGGACCGAGGGGGAAAGTCGTTATATAAGCAACGTCCCAGCTCGTCCTTCGTCCTTTGATATCTCTTGCCTCCTTTGCTTTTTTTATTTTAAGGACTTAAAATTGTCCTAGCGATAATGATGGCCTAAGAGCCGGTCCTTATTCCAAAAGTGTAAAAAAAAAGTATCAAATCATGAGTTAAGAACTCTGAATTAAGAATCCGGGTTAAGCATGCTCTTAGCTTCTAAGTTCTAATGGAAGCTTGAACATTTCAGAATTTAGGTACAAACGTTAAGGGAGGACGAACCAAATCATCATCTTGCAGATGCCCGATGCTTAGGAAACAGTCACTACAGAGAGAGTTCAAGGCTGAGATTCTCCAGCAAGAAGCCATGGACATTGAGGATCTTGTCCAGCTTGGACGAGAGATGAGGACGTGTCCATACTATGGCTCTAGAAGAGTGGCCCCTGCAGCTGAACTTATTATTCTTCCGTACCAGTCTCTCCTGTCAAAGTCTTCGCGAGAATCTCTTGGTCTGAACTTGAAAAACAGTGTCGTCATAATAGACGAGGCTCACAATTTGGCTGACACTCTTCTCAGTATGCATGATGCAAAAATAACAATATCACAGGTAATATTTACTGATACTTCAATACACATCATTTAGTTGATATCTGACAGTGTGGAATCAATGTCTTTAATCGATTTGTGTTCCCCAGTTGGAAGATGTACACAGCAGCATAGAGAGTTATCTTGGAAGATTCCAGAACCTCTTGGGAGCTGGGAACCGTAGATACATCCAAACTCTGTTGATTCTCATCCGAGCTCTCCTCAAACCTCTTGCCACCACCAGTGACGGGAATCTCAACAGTGGAAATAGTGGGCTTGATTCAGGAAACCCTTCTAAAAGCAAGCCTTGTGGTGGTTGCTCGATGGCGATAAATGACTTTTTATTCTCTCTGAATATAGACAATATAAACTTGGTCAAGTTACTCGCCTATATAAAGCAAAGCAATATCATTCATAAGGTAAAGTGATCTCTTTTCTTCTGTACATTTCCCTTTTCTCATCTTTGACATTCAACTGTTTGTGCGCAGGTGAGTGGATATGGAGAGAGAGTTGCTATGTTGCAGAAAGACCCAACGGCACGTGAGGAAATGAGCAAGCTATCAAGTTTTAGAGCTTTTTCTGATATGTTGGTGGCACTCACTCATAACAATGGTGATGGGCGGATCATAGTCTCAAAGATGAATTCGTCCACCTCTGGCCAAAAAGGAGGGTACATTAAATACGTCATGCTCACTGGAGCGAAGTTATTCTCGGAGGTTGGCCCTTTCATAAATCTCTTCCTTTCTTTCTAAGTCCGTAGTGTTAATTAAAACCAATTTGTAGGTGGTGGATGAAGCTCACGCTGTTGTATTGGCCGGTGGGACTCTTCAACCTATAGAAGAGACAAGGGAACGACTCTTTCCGTGGCTACCTTCAAATCAGCTGCAGTTCTTCTCTTGTAGTCACATTGTTCCCTCTGAGAGTATAATGCCAATCGCAGTTTCACATGGTCCGTCTGGTCTGTCTTTTGACTTTAGCCACAGTTCAAGAAGCTCAACAGAAATGGTGATTGATCCTAATAGACTGGTTTTCTAACCTTGATTGAGAAAGAGTATTGAGTGTAACTTGTGCTTTGACCTTTTGGGATGGCAGATACAGGAGTTGGGACTATTGATGAGTAACCTGGTGGCATTGGTTCCCGAAGGAGTTATCGTCTTCTTCTCCTCCTTTGAGTATGAAACACAGGTGCACACAGCGTGGACCAACTCGGGGATACTCAGAAGAATAATGAAGAAGAAGCGTGTGTTTAGAGAACCCAGAAGAAACACTGAAGTCGAAGCTGTTCTCAGAGATTACAAGGAAGCGATAGAGAGCCAAAGAGGGGCAATAATGCTAGCTGTGGTTGGTGGGAAGGTGTCAGAAGGAATCAACTTCAGCGATGGCATGTGTCGGTGTGTTGTGATGGTTGGTCTGCCTTATCCCAGCCCATCTGACATTGAGCTGTTAGAGAGAATAAAGCATATAGAAGGTCTTGGAGATACGGAATCGTCGAAACCTTGTCTGACTTTGGTTGACGACTCATACTACAGTGGAGATGTTCGAGAAGGGTTTGGGGTATTAAGGAGCTGCAGAAGGAGAGGGAAAGAGTACTATGAGAATCTGTGTATGAAAGCAGTTAACCAATCAATCGGTGAGTTAATATCTTCATTCATGATTGGACTGAGAATTAAAATGTTAAAGTTTTCTTTGCCTGTTTGCTTTTTTTTTTCAGGTAGGGCAATAAGGCACGCAAAGGACTATTCAGCCATTTTACTGGTAGATGCTCGATACGCGAATGATCCTGCCAAAAGAACATCTCATCCATCCAGCAAGCTCCCAAAGTGGATCAAAGATCATCTTATTTATTCCACCAAAGGCTATGGAGACGTTCACAGACTGTTGCACCAATTCTTTAAACATAAAAATGTCCAAAAATCATCCTGAAAAATAACATTGAAGCATCTATGAGCGAACATGTTGGAGGAGATCTCATGTTGGGTTCCAGTGGCAAACAAGAAGAAAGAGGTATTGCAGTATATAGATAAAGGCTTTCTATTTGCCATATAGGTTCCTATTGTATCCATTCCATTTTGTTTTTTTGTTGATCATGTGTTGATGACGTCTTTAGTGCTTCCATTTATTCTTGGTAAAAAAGGAAAATCTTCTGTTTGTTGTTGTACAGTTTTAACACGCACAACAGGAGTAGGGTTCGTGAAGACATATGTTCTCGGTTTTGAAAAGTGATCAACATCAAGCAGCAGAGAGAAGAGTTTGGTGAGGCAGTCTCATTGTTTAAAAATAAAACTGGTCTCTGGTATATTGTCAAGTGATGCTTACAAAACAGATTTAAAAAGAAAAACACGATCCCCCTCTAGTATTTCGTGAGATTGTCACCATCTCCTTTAGAATTAAAACCAGCAAAGAAAGGTAAGGACAAGAAACTTAGCTGCCAGTAAGATACTTATGCTCGAGATTAAGAGAGTAGACAAGGAACATCACACGAGAAATGGCTAGATATTCGGGGGGGAGAAACCCAATACTTAACTTTTGTATCAAAATAATTAAAAAATCTTTAATATAAAAGGTTACAAAATACTCTTATGCAAGTGACTCAATATAAAAAGGTGTAACTGAATTATTCACATAATTTTGATGAATATTTGTTTACAAGATTGATACAATATATATTAACACTTAAATCATGTATTCAAATTATTTTATCTAAATAATTTTAAATAAATAATACTAGAGCAACAGTGTTAAAAACAAATACCAAATCTCCTATATATTGATTGAAAAGCATTTTGAGGGAGTAGTGATGATGTATCGTCACCACAATGTATTCACAAATATAGCTGATTTGACATCTCAAAAATAATTTTCATAAAAAGCTAAGCTTATATGTTGTCACCATATACATTCTCACAAAAACATTAAATAACGTTTTCATATAATTAATTACAATAAATCACATCAACTTCATATTTTTGACATTTCCTTAGCCATAAGCAAATGTAGCATATTTATAAAACTATATTCAGTTTAAAAATGGGTAGGAGTCACTACAATTGCCCATGATTTCATTTCATAATTATTATTGTTTGAGACGTAACCAAACATGATTATAATAATTTTGAAATGTATGAATAAGTATTCGTAGTAATCCTTTGGAAAAAAAATATGAAATACCCATGCCTACATATAGTTTATGTTAACTACATTGACATTTTAACCATTATATAATCATAATTATATATTTAATTTGAATGTATATTACCTTTTACTTATAATTTATATAACTTATAACTTAATGAAAATTTCATAATAAGAAGAAATAATTTGTTTCTTAGTAATCATTTTGAAAAGTTCATTTTACACGTTACAAACAATAGAAAAAATCATCTAAACCATAAACCAAAGTCAAATTGATTTAGTCTAAACCAAATTCATATATTCATAATTTCCATTCCTTAAATAAGTGTAGAAAAAATATTTAGTTTCAAAATTACATGATTTTAAGTTTGTGTGGGAAGTTTATATAAATTTCAATACCTTATTTGAGCCGAGGGTAAGTTCTTTACTTTAAATTTTGCATCTTTTGTATAATGATTCAAAGTTCAAACTTTACAATTTTATATTATATTCTCTCTGTTTCGAGTTAATTGTCATTGTAGGAGAAAAAATATCGTTTCAAAATAAATGTCATTTAGAGTTTCAATATAAAATTTATTAATAAGATTATTCACTTTATTTTTCTATTGGTTGAAATATAGTTAGGTCTATAAATAATTATGTTTTTTATTTTGGAAATATATAAAATCACATGTTTTCTTAATATGTATGGATAAACCTATAACAACGATGAAAACGAAACAGATGAAGTATTTATTTAAATATTTTATTCTGCACAAGGCTGAATAATATCCTTTAAGCCAGACGCTGACAAACACATAGCTCTTTTAATATTTGAAAGATTACTCATTTCTGATAGCTAATATTTGGTTAAAAAACTATTCTTTTGATTTTCATTGTCAAAGTACTATTAGAAAAAAATTACTTAAACAGAAGCACCGTGACAATGCTATACAGAAACATTCTGAGAATGATCAAATCATAAACTGGAAATTTGTTCAGGTGAGAATGATCAATACAAACATTACAATTCCAAAACCTGAAGATTCGAAAACATTACAATACAACAAAGATTTTCACTTGCTTACACATGAAACTGAACCATAAAACCGGAAGATCACGGAACCAGACATCGGTCTTATTCCATCACAAAAACATGATATAACAATTTACCTGATTTTGGCAGGGCGGAATTCAATTCCTTGAACGATCAAACCACTTTTCCAGTGAGGAGTGTTGGTCTTAATAATACTAAACGAAATATCATCACAACATGAATCATTGTAGAACTCACCAAGCTCGGCTTCCATCCACCCATCTTCCCTCGCCTCTGGTCTCGTTACATCTCTCGTTTCTGTCTCTCTCCTTCGACCACGACCACGACCGCGACGAGGAGGCCCAATAAAGTATATCAACTTTTGAGAAGGTTCTTGTCCAACCAATCCAACTCCAACGTCCACCGGCGAATCTCCCAAATTAGGACATCCGTTCTTTGTCTTGAACACGATGTAAACCGAGTAATGAGTTCTAGGAGATAGGTAACGAGTATGCATCCCGTCACCAATATTAAACCAACACACATTGAGTAGCTCTGCTATTTTTTCAAACCTGCATTGCAACATTTTTTTGCCATCTTCATCAGTCATTATCATTTATCATCAGAAAAATTAAATGAGCACAAACGAATTGTAACAAGAATAAAAGGAGTAACGTACCTAGATTCAGGAATTGAAATCCATCGCCAATATTGGGGAGTATCTCCCCATGTGATCGACGATTCCTTCAAAGATAACATGATACATCTTTTCCCACTCGCTTTCTCTAACCAGAAGCTCTGTCATTGTACCAAATAAAAAAACTTGAAACATTCAGAAACCACACCAAATTAATCAACTCCGTAGGTTTAATCACATCCTTGTTCACATAATTCTCTAACATACTGAGAATGATGACCGTAAACATTTGTTAATTTGTTCACGTCTACGTCTTATCTATGGAAAAAAAAGCAACGTGTAATAGTGTTTATTTTCGTTTATAATATTATCATTGTATTGGTTGTAAATTGTCTATTGTTGACAACAATTGTAACTTTGGATTCAGTTTACATGTTAAAAAAAAAGTCAACGGTTTCGATACACATATTACTCTCGACTATATCTAAAATCTGACTGAATCACAGATCCTTATTCTCATACCATTCTAACATCTAATTTTGAGCCCAAGGCAGATCATTATTCTCAGTTAATACCTTTTTGCCGTCCTCGATGAGAACAGGATCATCGCAGAGAGCGAAATAGAGCTCCTTCTTGGACAAGAAAACTCGCGAGTACTGTGGAATCAGAGAGGAATATTCCGAAGGGAGAAACTTCTCCCACACGGTATCGGATTTAACAGCCGACTCAAACGTTTTCGAAACAGAAGCAGCGACGCAAGCGTCTCGTGGACTCGTGAAGGAGATAATGGTGGAGATGCAATCCACCGGCAATGAATCGAACGGTGACGGCATCGTTGCATGCATCAAATCGCCTGCGTCTGGAATCTTGAAAGACAGATAGCCCTTAAGACTTCTTTTGTAATAAATAAATATAGACTTCTTGAGATCGTTCTAAAGTCGCTTCTGTGATGAAGTGGTGAAAGAAAGAATGATTTATAATGAAAAACAAAAGACTCGTGGTATCCGTGTCTTACATGTTTACGAAGCTTCCCTTCTTGCCGTGTGCATCGCATCTCTCTCTCCTCAACACTACGCGTTTTCAATTAATTCATTACTAACTGTGGTTGTAAGCCCATGATCTAATAAATATTTCCTCACATGGTCGAATCACAAAATTAATGTCTACGAAATTATATGTGTAGCTGATTCAAATAATACACTTTCACCCTATAGAAACTTACACACATCTCGACCAGTTGGCTTGGCTCATGGGCCTAAGAGATGGGATGTCTCACATGATAGAGGGTATCCAACGAGACACTTCATCTAGAACTATCTGGACTTAAAATCTGGAATACCTGAATTATTAAAATAAATACACTCTCTTGTTGAACTGGGTACACGTGAGAGTTGCATAAACATCAAAAGAAAGAAAAATTTAAAACATTAGTTACAATCAAATTAAAAACCATTAAAACAGTCTCTGTTACAATATGTTTTTGGTTTGATACATAAACATATAACACCGGACTCACTAGACTCTGTTACAATATGTTTTTGGTTTGATACATTAAAACAGACTCTGTTACAATATGTTTTTGGTTCTTACTTCACCATACCTTTTTCACAGGCCGGAACTCAATGCCCTGAATGATGAAGCCAGGCGTCCAATAACTGTACTTGATTTCACTAATACGAAACCAGATTTCATCGCGATCATCCATGAACCCTCCATCGTTTAAGAATTCTCCAAACTTTGCCTCCACCCACCCATCTTCCCTCTTCTCTAGCTTCGTTAGCTCCAGCCTTTCCCACTTTGCACCTTCGGGAGTTTCATGTACAATCACTCCAACTCCAAAGCTTTTTTAGACATCTTGAATTTGATCCTTTGCCTTGTAGACTACGTAAGCGGCGTACTGAGTATCAGGAGAGAGGAATTTAGGTTTCAGCACACCATAGATCTTGAAAGGAATCCCAGTTGCAAGTTGTGGGACTTCTTCAAACCTTTATAACACATTGCATTCAACATTATCAGAACGAGTTAAAGTTTTCATGAGTTTTTAACTCAAGACTAATTGATACTGTATGTATTAGTATCCTTGTCCCTTATACTCTTTCCATTTAATAAAAGGTGGCATTTTAACACTTTTTTCTTATTACACAAATTGTCATATTAAAATTCTAATACAATTTTTAAAAACTATAATTAACTTTGATTGTAAATATACTTTGATCCTGTAAATATATTTAATTATCTCAAAGATTATTAGGTAAATAAATGTAATTATTAGATAACAAATTAATTTTAACATTTTTTTTTAATTTGTGTAAAAAATGTCAAAATACTGTTCAAAATAAATGCTTCTAATCATTGCCGTTTGAACAATGGAATTTATCGTTATGAGATATATTATTTTCTGGGCCGACTGACAAGGGGAAAAAGTGATGCGACCGTTCCGGACCAAGCTCGTGCCCCTCCGTATATTAATAGTTAAGAGGTCCAATTTTTTTTATAAATTTATATTTTATATGAAAATCATAAATATAATAAATAAAATTAAAAAATATCCAATATATTTGATATGTATATAGTTTTATTTTCATCCAAAAATATATAAAATATTTATTATTAAATTTTAAAAATGTTTTAATTTTTAAACATTATCTAAATATAAATTTTAGAAAGTAAAAAAAAAAATTTGTCCGAAGGCCCATAACAATGTTTAGCCGGCACTATTCCTAACAGAAATCTTTAGAATTCAGACAAAAAGGAGTTACCTAGAATCCGGATCTGAGATCAATCGCCAAAAGGTAGAGAATGTGAGATCAAGTTCCTTCCCAGATAACGTTATAGTCCTCGTCCCTCTCGCTTTGTCTAAACTTAAACTCTATGTTTTCCAAAAATAGAAAGCTTCATTAACAAGAAATCTATAATGGTAGAATAAACTTACAAACTCAAAATAATCAAAACATAATCAGGTATACCATTTTTCCACCTTCGATTAGAACATAGTCATCGCATCGAGCAGAAAAACGTTTCTTATTGGATGAGAAGGGCCCTCTTCGTTTGCTCACCCAGGTGATCCATCTGGATGAAGATATAAATTGATGTTCGTTTAGTGCATTATAATGCTACATCCAGATGGATCACCCAGCTGAATTTTTAAAAACTCATCTCAAATTCTCACCCAGATGAAGGTGAGTCTTGATGGTGCATCTGGATGCAGATGCATCTAGTTCAGTCCAAAATGATAAATGACAAAAATGACATTTTAAAATCAAATAATTATTTTCAAACCGTAAATTCTATTTTTTTTGCATATATATTTTTCCGTTATAACCAAAAAATGCATTTTCTCGCAGAAACGAAAAACACACTTTCCCGCCAAAACCGCAAGATGCATTTTTCCGCAAAAAACATAAAACACACATTTTCATTAAAACACATTTTTCGGCTAAACCAGTAAAACCACACTTTTCGACCAAAACCCAAAAAATACATATTCCCGCCAAAACTCCAAAAGCATTTTCCGGCCAAAAACGCAAAAAGCATTTTCTCGCCAAAATCGGAAGCAACGCATTTTCTCGCCAAAAAAAAAACATTTTTTCTCGCCAAAACCGGAAAACATAATTTTCCGCCAAAACTGGAAAACAAAATTTTCCCGCAAAAACCGAAAAACACAATTTTTCCGCCAAAACTGGAAAACGGAATTTTCCCGCCAAAACTGGAAAATAGAATTTTCCCACCAAATCCAGAAAACGGAATTTTCCCGCCAAAACCGGAAAACAGAATTTTCCCGCCAAAACCAGAAAAAACGCATTTCCCGCCAAAACCGGAAAACCGCATTTTCCCGCCAAAACCGGAAAAAAGTATTTTCGCGCCAAAACCGGAAAAATGTATTTTCCTGCCAAAACCGGAAAATGTATTTTCCCGCCAAAACCGGAAAAATGTATTTTTCCGCCAAAACCGGAAAAATGTATTTTCCCTCCAAAACCGCAAAAATTCTTTTTTTCCGCCAAATCGCGAAAAATAACTTTTCCTGCCAAAATCGTGAAAAAAAACTTTTCCCGTCAAAAACAGTTTTCCTGCCAAAACTTCAAAACACACTTTTTTTGTCCAAACCGCAAAAACTTATTTTTCCGCCATACCCATAAGACGTATTTTTCCGCCAAAACCATAAAAATGTAATTTTTCGCGAAAAACACATATTTCCTCAAAAACCGCAAAAATATTTTCGGCCAAAACCATAAAAATGATATTTTTCCGCCGAAACGTAAAAAATTATATTTTAGTCATTTTATTAACAAGTCCACCTGGATGCAGATGAAAGTTAAAAAATAAAAAGCAAACGAACATAGTTGCATTCAGATGATTCATCTGGATGCATGGACGAAATGAAGAAACGAACAACATCCAGATGAAGCATCTGGATAAGACATCTAGATGGACCATCTGGATGCATCTTCCAGATGTACAAACGAACAGGGCCAAGATTGAATATTCCTGAGGAAGAAACTTCTCCCTTACGCTACCGGAAGTGACAGCCGACGCTGATCCAAAGGTTGTAGAAACCAAAGGGGCGAAGCAGAAGGCAAAGAACAATACATTCCTCTGGAAATACATAAAAAAAAGTGGACAACTTGGAAATGATTCAGCGCCGTGACTTTTCTCCAGTGTTTGCCTGTACCGATAGTCTGCGTCAAGATCTGGATCAAGCTTGAGAATTGTTGTTCTAACTTTTGCGCACTTCTCAAGTCTTAACTTTCAAAGTCGTCTGACCTGTTTTGCCAAATTACCCCTTCTTTGAATCAGCGAGAGGAGGGCGTCTACCTCACGATCCTTTGAAAATGTCTCTTTCCAATGTCGTCCGGATATTTTAAAACAAAATCACTGATCTAAATTTTATGAATTAGTAAAGTAGCCTAAAATTAAACCCTTAAACCTTGTAAAACTAAAGCCTAATATAATTTGTTTTTTTGCTGAAATACTTCCTTACCCACCTTGTCTAACATGACAAAGTTTCCCGGTAAATTGAACACCATGCCTCAAATTCTTTGCTCAGATACTTCTTTTCCCAACTTGTTCAGAACTTCCATGCACAATCAATCCAACTTGAAAGTTGTGTAAGATATCAAAAGGGATCTCTTGTCTTGTTCACTACGAACACGAGTAATGAGTTCTTGAAGATAAGGGGATTTATATTATTAAACCATGGATCTTTAAAGGTCATGCAACAAGATGCTGCGGCACTTTCGTCTAGCCTTCACAACACATTGCATGAACCATCATCGGAAGGAGCCACCGTTAATGGGACTTTTGTCCCCCATGGGTTTTATCAGAGGCCAGTGAACATGATGTTTATTCACACTACAAGAAAACATCCGCATACTGAGGGAAAAAATCGTCGGTATGTCATCGGAATAACGCTATTCCGAGGACATACCGACGAAAAAAATCCTCGGAAATATCTCCTCGGAAATTCATATTTCCTCGGAATTCCGTCGGAAATTTCCGACGGAATTCCAAGGAAACAAAATTTCGAGAAAACTCCGAGGACACAGAGTTCGTCGGAAGGTTCCTCGGAATATACCGAGGGACGCCTTCCTCGGAATATTTCGATGGAATTCCGATGGTCCAATCCTCGGAAGTTTCGACGAAATATTCCTCGGAATGTTTATCGAAAAATTCCGAGGAACTTCTGTCCCTCGGAAAATTCCGAGGAACTTTCTTCCCTCGGAAAATTCCGAGGAATTTCAGTCCCTCGGAAAATTCCGAGGAACTTTCTTCCCTCGGAAAATTCCGAGGGAAATAAGTTCCTCGGAATTTTCCGAGGAACTGCTTTCACTCGGAATTTCGAAAAAATTAATTTTTTTTTAAAATTAATTTTATTTTTAAAAATTAAAATTTTTAAAATTTAAATTCGAAAATTTAAAATTAAAATTAATATTGAATAAAACATAAAACATTAAAACATAGTAGATAATATTCAAAGTTAAATAAAACATTCAGAGTTTTTGGTAAAAAAAAAAAACTACTGGTCTGGAATATTCGGGAACACCTCGTTCGGGTACATCCTCTTCATCATCTCCATCATCTGCTCGTTCAGCCTCTTCTGGGTCTCATAGCCCGCCTGTTGAGCTGCCATCTGGGTCTCCAACGCAGATATCCGATCATCCTTGTCCTTCAGCTGAGCCGTAAGAACTTCTGGATCAACATATGCCGGTGGTGAAGAATAAGGAGCAGCCGACCGGGAGCGACGACCCAAACCGACCAAACGTCCCTTTTTCTTTGGAACCGACTGAAATATAAATAACCAAATTTAGATAATATAAATTGATGATAAAATAAAAATCAAGAAATAATTAAATTGAACTTTAAAAAAAAAAACTTACCGATTCAACGATTTCGTTGATTCGAACCCGGGACAAGTTGGTCGAAGCCGTCGAATCGTCATCATCGGTTTGAAGCTGAGACACTTCGTCATACACCTGAGTTTGGACCAGGTCGACCACGTCCCTCACAAGACCATCATCAATCTGGCCGGTCTTCTTGTTGGTATACGCCCTTTTCATAAGGGCGAGATCATCAACCGGGTCGCCCTCATTTTCTTCCGCCTTGAAAAAAAATAAATTAAACAAACATTAGAAATTTGAAAAAATGCACAAAAAATAAAATTCCGAAACTTAAATAATTGAAGAAAAAGCGGTTGAACTTACCATGCGATCCGCCAGAGTGGCAATAGATTGAGCACCCAAGTTATGCTTGTAGATGCCCTTCCCTTTACGGTCGCTCCTGCGGTTGTTGGAGTTGGTGGAAGAAGTTTCTTTCGTCTCTTCCTTATCCCAATGCGCACACAACTCCTTCCAGACCGTGTCGTTCATCGACTTTGTGACCTTTTAATTTTAAAAAAAAAGTTTAATAATTTAAAAAATAGTTTAATAAATTAAAAATTGTTAATAAATTAAAAACTACCTTGTTTACTTCCCACTTCTTCTTCCACTCGTACATCTGCTTCCCATAGTTGTCCATAACTTTATGGACAAAATGGTGATAGATAGAGAGCGTATCATCGGAATTCCAGTTGAATTTTTGCTGAAATAGTTTAAAAATAGTTTTTAAGCACAAAAATATAAATAGTTTAATAATTACAAAAAAAAGTTTTAATAAATAAAAAATAGTTTAATAAATATAGAAAATAGTTTAATAATTACAAAAAAAAAGTTTTAATAAATAAAAAATAGTTTAATAATTAAAAAAATAGTTTTAATAATATTTAAAATGTCTAATAAATATAGAAAATAGTTTAATAATTACAAAAAATAGTTTTAATAAATAAAAAATATAAGTAAAAATTTTGAATACTTACCGCAAACTGACGAAACCACAGATGCTGCTTCTCGGGAGGGAAGTCAGTGAAAGTCAGATGTCCCTTGTCGAGGGCCGAGTACATCATACGGTTGATCCATGCGCTGATCCCGTTCCCGGATCGGTTGAACCTAATAAAAAAAACAAATTATTAATAAAAAAACAGTTTAAATAAAAAATAGTTAAAAAAATAAAAGTTTAATTACCATGTTTGACCATGTCCATGTGGATACTCAGTGAGATAGGGAAGATGGTCACGACCGGGCTGTCGAACCAACTCCGCAACACTCATCACTCCCGGAGGACCCGGAGGAGCAGGAGCGGGTGTAGCAGCGGGAGCGGGAGCAGCAGGAGCGGGTAATGGAGAGGGAGGTGTATGGTAGGAGCTGTGGGGCGAAACGGAATCCTGAACATGGCTGGACGAACCCCGAGACTGGCTCCCGATACCACCCCGGCTACGACGCTGGCGAGGCCGGATCTGATCATCATTAGACCTGTAAATTAAAAAAAAATAGTTTTAATTAAAAATAGTTTTTAATCACAAAAATATAAATAGTTTAATATTTAACAAAAAAAGTTTTAATAAATAAAAAATAGTTTAAAAATTAAAAAAATAGTTTTAATAAACCCCAAAAACAGTTTAATAATTACAAAACATAGTTTTAAAAATATTTAAAATGTTTAATAATTACAAAAAATAGTTTTAATAATATTAAAAATGTTTAATAAATATAGAAATTTATATTTTATATATAAAATACATAAAACGTTTTATTACCACAAAAATGATTTTAAATATTATATATATGATTTTAATCACAAAAAAGTTTTATAGATTTTAAAAATCATTAATAAATATATAAATGATTTTAAAATGCAAAAAATAGATTTTATATACAAAAAACGTTTTGAATATATATATATATAATTACAAATTCGATTTTTATAACCACAAAATCAATAAATACAAAAAAAAAATCCAAATCAAGTGAAATACATAATCAAACTCGATTTTACACAATCCTACCAGTCAACCTAACAAAAATCTATAAATCTCATTCCAAAATCATCAAATCTACTTAAAAACCATACAAATCTACCCTAAGAGAGTGGGATAGGGTTCATACATGATTATGGGGGAGGATTAGGGCAGATTCGCCGGAAATCGCGAGAGAGAACGGTGGAGTCGCCGGAAATCGCGAGAGGGAGAGCCTGTGCGGCGCGGAGAGAAAGAGAGAAATGGGGAAGAAGATCGGGCTCGCCCTAATATTATGAGGCGTCCGACGGAAACTATCCGTCGAAATTTTTTTCGGAAATATTTTATATTTCCGTCGGAATTTCCTCGGAAATCTTTAATTCAATTTTCGCGAAATATTTGGCGGCTTTGTTTACCCGGTTAAATGAAAATATTCCGAGGAACCAGGATTCCTCGGAATACCCTCGGTAATTACCGAGGAAATTCTGAGGAACCAGGGTTTGGGGTTTTAACACATCGATTATTTTCGCCGTATTTCATTTCTTATACAATTATAATGCATACCATTGAGGATTCTTTGTATAGATGATCATAAACCATGAAATAACAAAATTTCAAAAATAATTGTAAGTATTCCCTTTACCGTTTATTAAAGTGTATAAGTGTTTCTATTATGTTGTGTGGTTTTCGTTCATGCAATCGTAAAAGTATTTGTTATTGGATAAAACACCAAAGTTCCTAGTTCCAAACATCATAATCTGGTTAAGACACTTAATGAAGGTTATATACGTGTTATTCAATCCGTAAAAAGTTGTTTTCGGTTTAAAACCCCAAGTTCCTCGGAATTTCCTCGGAATTTTTCGAGGGAATTCCGAGGAAAACCTTATCTTCGTCGGAATTTCCTCGGAAAATTCCGAGGAGATTCCGAGGAAAAGGAATGTATAATCAAATCCCTAAATCGACAAGATCTATTCCGAGGAAATTCCGAGGAAAACCTATCTGCCCTCGGAATTTCCTCGGTATTTATATTTAAAAAAAAAAAAAAAAAAGGTCGACGCTAGTCTGTTTCCGAGTCGTCATCACCAGATGAATCTGAATCTGGATCTTGGTGAAACTCTCCAATCACTGGTTCATCCTCAACGTGAACGGCGGCTTCCTCTCCGAAGTCGGTTAAATCGACTACAAGGCCAACTCCACCTAAATCTTCTGCTGCACTTAAGTTGCCGGATGTGCTTGGTTGTAGTGGGTCTTCCAGCTCAGAACTTCCCTGAACTCGGCCTTTCGGGTTTAGTCTTGTAACAGTAACCCATGGATCATCTCTGTTCCTTACCCGGGGGTACTTGATATAACAAACCTGATCGGCCTGAGAAGCAAGAATGAAAGGATCATAATATTGCAGCTTCCGTCTCGAATTTACTGATGTAACACCAAATGCATCTGTTCTCACACCTCGATCTGGAGTGTTGTCGTGCCAATCACAATAGAAAACAGTACAGCGCAATCCAACCATGCCCAAATACTTGATTTCCAAAATCTCATTTATGTGTCCGTAGTATACATCATCTCCTGATGCAGAACAAACACCAGCATCGTAAGTCGTACTCGAACGTCTCCTCTTCTGAGTTGTGAATGCATATCCTCGAGTACAAAATCTCGGATATGACTTCACAACAAAGTTTGGTCCAACGACCATCTCGCGTATCCAATCGTCAAATGTTTCACCTCTGGCCAAACCATCACTCACATAAGTAAACATCCATCCACCAAATTCTCTCTGCTTCATTTCTTCTAGTTCGTCCTCTGTGGCGTATCTATATTCGAACCGCTTTTCTGCCATGAAAATCCTTTCATATTGAAGAACATCTTCGCAGTTGGTGAGTAAATATGTTTGCAAATGACTGCGCTCCTGATCAGTAAGTCGACGGTCCTTTGGTTTTCCGCTAAGTCGTCCAACGTCTGTGAAAATGTCTGGAACCTTCCAATGATATGTTGCCCGTTCGCCTCTATCATCATGCCGAGCAGGTCTTCTGTTTTTGGTCTGAACTTCTGCTGGAAAGTAGTACTCGGCAAAGTTTGAAGTTTCTTCATTGATCATCTGTGCGACTATAGAACCTTCCACCCTACTTAAATTTTTCACCATCTTCTTCAAATGGAACATATACCGCTCATACAGATACATCCATCTATACTGCACAGGACCACCAAGTTCCAATTCTCTTACCAGGTGAATAACAAGATGCTCCATAACATCAAAAAATGAGGGAGGAAATATCTTCTCAAGGTTGCACTGAATCACGGCTATGTTAGTCTTCAAATTTTCAATACCTTCAAGAGTCACTGATCTCGTGCATAAATCGCGGAAGAAACCACTTATCCCTGCAATTGCTTCATGAACATTTCGTGGTAATAGTTCCTTGAAGGCAAACGGAAGGAGGCGCTGCATCATTACATGGCAATCGTGGCTTTTCAAGCCAGTAAACTTTCCTTCCTTTCTGTCGATACAGTTACGCAAATTAGATGCGTAACCGTCTGGAAATTCCACATCGTTTGAAATCCAATCAAAGAACGCATCCTTTCCCGCTGCATCAAGTCGGTATATGGGAAAAGGAGCCCTACAATTCTCATCAACATGAAGTTCTGAACGAGCACATATATCGACTAAATCCAGTCTTGACTTCAAATTATCCTTTGTTTTACCTTGAACATTAAAGATCGTGTTCATGAGATTGTCAAAAAAGTTCTTCTCAATATGCATGACATCTAAATTATGCTTTAGTAGATGATCCTCCCAGTATGGCAGATCCCAGAAAATACTTTTTTTGTGCCAGTTATGTAGGTCTCCAACACCATCTACCGGAAAACGCTCATGTCCACCGACGTCTGGCGTCCTTTCTGCACCAAAATCTCTAAGTTGTGTCTTCAAATCTTTCTCACAAATTTCCGGAGGTGGACTGTCAAACACCCACTTGTTCTTCGTAAACAAATTCCTACTTCTACGATATGGATGATCCGGTGGTAGAAATCTCCTGTGACAGTCAAACCAACACGTTTTCCTTCCGTGTTTTAGTTGGAAAGCATCAGTGTTATCTTGACAATATGGAGATGATAGCCTTCCATGCGTTGTCCATCCAGATAACATACCATATGCTGGAAAATCACTTATTGTCCACATTAGTACTGCCCGCATTTGAAAGTTTTCTTTATACGAAACATCGTATGTTTCAGCACCTTGAGCCCATAGTTGTTGCAACTCATATATTAGTGGCTGAAGAAACACATCAAGTGATCTCTTAGGATGCTCTGGTCCGGGAACGAGAATCGAGAGAAACAAAAACTCTCGTCGCAAGCACAAGTTTGGGGGTAGGTTGTATGGTGTAAGAATGACTGGCCATAGAGAATACTGTCTTCCACTCTTGCCAAACGGGCTGAAACCATCAGTACATAATCCAAGGTAGACATTTCTTCTCTCATACGCAAAGTCGGGATACTTTGATTGGAAATGCTTCCACGCTTTTGCATCTGAAGGATGTCTGATCTCACCATCTGTTGAGTGCTCCGCATGCCATCTCATTGGTTGCGCTGTGCGTTCAGACATATACAACCTCTGCAACCTTTCCGTCAAAGGCAAATACCACATCCTTTTATATGGCACTGGAACTCTTCCACTCGTATCTTTATAACGAGGCTTTCCACAAAATTTGCATGAAACCCGCTGTTCATCCGCCCTCCAATAAATCATGCAGTTGTCTCTGCATACATCTATTACCTGATACGATAAACCAAGACCAGCTACGAGTTTCTGAACCTCGTAGTATGAGCCAGGAGCTACATTATCTTCGGGTAGAATACCTTTTACATAATCAGCAATCGCATCCACACAGTCTTCCGCCAAATTATAATCCGTCTTAATGCCCATCAATCTTGTAGCAGATGATAAAGCTGAATGACCATCTCTGCAACCTTCGTACAATGGTTGCTTTCCAGCATCCAACATATCATAAAATCTCCTAGCTTCGGCATTGGGTAAATCTTCCCCTCTAAAATGATCATTTACCATCTGCTCAGTACCTACACCATAATCCACATCTGTTCTAATTGGTTCTTCTAATCTAACCGCTGGCTGAGGTTCGCTAGTACTACCATGTTCATAATCAGTTTTCCCATGATGATACCAAATTTTGTAACTTCGTGTAAACCCACTCAAATATAGATGAGTCCAAACATCCCACTCTTTAATAACCTTTTTATTTTTACAATTAGAGCAAGGACATCTTAACATACCTGTTTTTGCTTCCGGTTGTCGGTGAACTAACCCCATGAATTCGGTTATACCTCGTTGGTATTCTTCCGTAAGCAATCTCGTGTTCGGATCCAAATGAGGTCGATCGATCCAAGAACGAAAATAATTTGAAGAAGACATGTTTTTTATAAATCAAATTCGTGTCTAAAGAGAGTGAGAGGGAGGATGAAGATATGGAGTGAATGAAGAGGAAGAGGGGTGCTTGTATTTATAGTTGAAATCCTTCCGACAGACCGAGGAAATTCCGACGGAATTCCGATGCCAACGGCTAGTTCGTCGGAATTTCCTCGGAATTTTTAAAATCCCCCAACGGCTCTCCAACGGCTCTCTAACGTCTACAATATTTCCTCGGAATTCATCGGTTTTTTCCGAGGAATACAATTTTCCTCGGAATTCCATAAGAATATTCCGACGGAAGAATATTCCGACGGAATGATATTTCCTCAGAATTCCGTCGGTATATAAATTTCGAGAAAACCAAATTTTGTGTTTTCTCGGAATTTCCTCGGAATTTCCTCGGAATATACCGAGGATTTCATTTTCCGTCGGAACGTCCGTCAGAATACCGCTGTTTTCTTGTAGTGTCAGTATATTGGGTGAACCATGAAAGTCTATATTAACAAACATGCTCATAAAGTCTCTCCAAGCAGCTTGCCACATCGCTCACTTCACTTGGAGGCATTCTCAATGCTAAAGTAGTACAACATGAACCTAATCCTTTCAAAGTCCGGCTATGGCAGTCGGGACATTTCTAAAAAACTATACTACAAAAGTTAATGGGTTCATTCATTAGTCATTACTAACTCTTCCATTGGAAGTCCATGATCTAATAAATGTTCTCATAAAACGTATAAAGAGTCTACGAAAATTGTGTAGCTGATTCAAAGAGCACATTTTCTCTTATTGTATTGGTTCGTTTGAGAATGAAAAAACATCGACAAAAATCGCAAATATTAATTACAATTAAATAACCACTAAAATTGTTAAAACTTATTTCGGTTGATACATAAACATATAACACCGGACTCACTGGCTCAAACACGTACGGTTGTACATGGTGTCATGGTGTGGTTTTTACTTCACCAGACTTTTTTCACAGGCCGGAACTCAATTCCTTGAATGATCAATCCACGCTTCCAATAAGGAGACGTAATGTCTATAATACTCAGTTCAATTTTTTCACAACCAAATTCATTGAATAAATCACCAATCTCTGCTTCTATCCAGCCATCTTGTCTAGGGATGTTAACATGGGTAATTATCCATGGGTTTACCCAAACCCACTAATAATGGATTGGGTTTTTACCCGTTTAAGATTTATTGGGTCGATTATGGGTATTAATTTTGAAACCCATATTTATATTGGGTAAATATAAAAGGGTAATGGTGTACCCATGGGTTTTCAGTTATATTATTATATTTTCACCATTTTAATTAAATTATATAAAATTTGCAAAAAACGTTTTTTCCGCCAAAACCGTAAAAATAAATTATCTCACAGAAACCAAAATATGAGTTTTCCCGCTGAAACCGAAAAATCGAGTTTTCCTGTCAAAACCGCAAAACCGAGTTTTTCCGCCAAAATCATAAAACCAAGTTTTTCTGTCAAAACCGCAAAACCGAGTGTTCTCGGAAAACCGCAAAACCGAATTTTCCCGCCAAAACCTCAAAACCGAGTTTTCCGCCAAAACCTTAAAATCGAGTTTTCCGACTGAAAACCGCAAAACCGAGTTTTCCGACTGAAAACCGCAAAATCGAGTTTTCCCGCCAAAACCGCAAACCCGAATTTTCCCGCCAAAACCTCAAAACCGAGTTTTCCGCCAAAACCTTAAAATCGAGTTTTCCGACTGAAAACCGCAAAACCGAGTTTTCCCGCCAAAACCGTAAAACTGAGTTTTCTTGCCAAAACCGCAAAAAACAAGTTTTTCCGCCAAAACCGCAAAACCCAAATTTTCCGCCAAAACCGCAAAACCCAAATTTCCTGCCAAAACCGCAAAACGAGTTTTCCTGCCGAAACCAAAAAACCAAGTTTTTCCGCCGAAACCGAAAAACGAGTTTTCCCGCCGAAATCGCAAAAACGAGTTTTTCCGCCAAAAACGCAAAGCAAGTTTTTCCGCCAAAATCGCAAAATCGAGTTTTCCCGCCAAAATCACAAAATGAGTTTTCCCGCCAAAACCGGAAAATCGAATTTTCCTGCCGAAACCGCAAAACCGATTTTCTCGTCAAAATCGAAAACGGGTTTTCCCGCCAAAATCGTAAACGAGTTTTTGCGCCAAAACAAGTTTTTTTATAAAATTGTGAAATCTTGTTTATATATTAAAACTGACATTAATGATATTAATATTTTATATGATATTTTTAGAATAAATAAGATAATATTTTGGGTACCCATGGGTAAACCTATACCCTATTGGGTTATTTTTTGGGTTTGAATTTCAACTTTGATGTTTCTGGGTTTTTACAGGTTGGGTATAAACTGGGTTGGGTTATTTGTGGGTTGGGCTGGGCTGGGTTATTTTACCCTAAGTTAACATCCCTAATCTTGTCTCTCCTTTGATTTCTTTAGCTCCCTCCTTCCCCACAATTTTATCCTATCCGTAGACTCATCAAAGCATATGAATCGTTTAGTAGCTTTTTCTCCCACGAAACCTATTCCAACTTGTATAGGCAAATCGCGGAAGCCATGACATCCAGTTCTTGTCTTGTACACTACGTAAGCCGAGTAATGAGTTCGTGGAGATAGGACTCGAGTATTCATCCAACCACGGATCTCGAAAGCACATACATCAAGAAGCTCCGGTACTTTTTTAAACCTTTCAACATTATTTACCATCATCATAATGCTAATTGTATAATAATCCATCTTAAACAAGAAAAAGGAGTATACCTAGCTTCGGGAATTGAGATCCACTGCCAATATTGAGGAGAGTTTCCCCATGTGATTGCGAGTTGCCTCGCAGATAACATGATACATCTCTTCCCACTCGCTTTCTCTAACCAGAAGCTCTTTGTTTTATCATATATTAAGTATGTTAATTAATCAAAAAGTATTTGAAGGCCGGACTAATTGTAAAAGTCATTAAAAAAAAAACTAGACATACCTTTTGTCCATCTTCGATTAGAACAGGGTCATTGCACAAAGCTAGATAGAGCTCTTTCTTCAACGTGAAAACTTGCGACCCAAGAATTAGAGAAGAGTACTCCGGTGGAAGGAACTTCTCCCACACGGTATTGAACTCGGACGTTGACTTGAAGGTTTTCGAAACCGAAGCTGCAATGCACGCGTCCCGTGGACTTGTTAGAGATATTATGTTAGCGATGCAATCATCCGGTAAGTTATCAAATGGTGAAGACACTGAAACCCTCTCTTGTCCGATTTTACCGCCAGAACCAAAATCGAGTTTTTGCCCCATCGACGAACCAAAACACCAACAGAAGCTGAGAGATCCTAGGACTTATTACACTTCTGACTATTCGTGAAGTCGTCCTCTTATGTATCCGAAAATGCCCTTATTCGCATCAGTGGCACGCACGTCTTTCCTCGCAGCTCCATGTTTTACTGTTTGTCTTTGTTTTTGAAATTATAAAGTATAAACAAATGAGTATATATTGGGTGGTTGATTTTTAAATTCAACTCTAAATTTGTGTTAGGTAGACAAATTCATTAAATACAAAAAGGTGTTATTCGGTCAATCCAATGTAACCCGGATCCGACGATTCCCGGGTCTGTGGATTTTAATAAATATATTTAATCAAAAATATAGATTTTAACATGTTCTTGAAGTTTTTTACTTAAAAATCCCAAGACGCAAAATTTTTGAGTCCTTGTTATTTTGGAAAATTCATATTTAAATCAGGTAATTTATGCGTCTTTCTATATTTTTTAAAAAACTAAACAAGTTAGAAACCTATAAATCTTGACAAAAGCACAACCTGAAATCATCAAACAATTCTTCCACCCCAAGAAACAAGTATTATTACACTACCGGCTTGTTGTAGGTCGGAATTCAATTCCTTGAATAATCAAACCACATTTCCAATAAGGAGACTTAATCTCAATAACACTCAGCTCAATTTCATTACAACCTTCTTCATTAAAGAATTCTCCAAGCTCTGCTTCCATCCACCCATCTTCCCTCTTCTTTGGCTTCATTACATCTCTCATTTCCCCCCTTTCTTTTTTAGCATCCTTATCCATATACCCATCAAAGTAGATGAGTTGTTTAGGAATCTCTTGTCCCACCAGTCCAACTCCCACTTCTACTGGCAAATCCGCCAAGCCAGGACATTTATTCACCGTCTTGAACACAATGTAAGCTGAGTAACGAGTTCCAAGAGATAAGAGACGAGTATTCATTTTGCCACGAATCTCAAACCACCATACACTGAGAAGCTCTGCTACCTTTTCAAACCTGCGTATAACTTTTTCTGCTTTAAAAGTTAGATGAATGAAAGTGTCTTTTTTTTTTTGAACAAAGATGAATGAAAGTGTCTAAAAGGTGATAAGTTCGAATCCCGTTAATAGATGTATGCTCTCCTAAGGAAAATATAACATGGTTTGAACCTTATCATAATATATGATGTATGACTCTTCAAACCCAAAACTTGCTAATCACTAAAAAAATGAATGCAGATCTAAAAATGAAATAAAAAGAAGTTACCTAGATTCAGGAATAGAAATCCATTGCCAGTGTTGAGGACTGTTTCCCCATGTGATCGCTAATTCATTCGCAGATACCATTATACACTTCTTCCCACCCGCTTTATCTAACCAAAAGCTCTTTGATTTTCAAAAACAAAGAAAAAAAAACTCAAACAATCAGAAAAAAATCAATAGAACACACATTGTTCCCATAATTATCTAACAGAAATCAATGAATATATAAAGTATAAACGGATATGATCAAATATGATCATATTTTATATACCTTTTTGCCATCTTCGATTAAAAAATGATCGCAAAGAGCGAAATAGAGCTCCTTCGTTGAGAAAGCTGGCGGTTGTGGGATCATAGATGCATACCCTAGCGGTAGAAACTTCTCCCATACGCTATCCGACTGGACAGCGGATCCAAAGGTTTTTGAAACGGATGCAACAACACACGCATCCCGAGGACTTGTAAAAGAGATTATGTTAGAGATACATTCCACTGGCAAGTCATCGAAAGGAGATGGCCCGGTCACAATACCTCCTCTGCCTTCAACCTTAGATTCAACGCTGCTTTTTTGCCCCATCCGTGAGTTTGTATCAATCGTGTCTGAGTCCTAAAAATGCTTGAGAGAGCCAGCGACTTGGTAATGCACTTATGACTCGTCTAAAGTCGGCTATACCGTTAAAGAAATAAAAAACGACTTCTCTAAAGTCATCCCTCCACATTTACCAAACTACCCTTTGCTTGTGGCAAAAGAAAATACAAAGAGAATGAAAGAGGGAAGAGAATGTTACCTTTGAATAATCAAAGACTCTCTCTCTCTATTAATATTACTATCTCCCTTCTAACGTCGAGGGTACATGGATTATTAAAAAGTACTAGGTCCGTAGCGCGGATTAATTATTTATATTATCCTTTTAAATTTTATAAAATAATTAATTGTTTCACATAAATAATAATTCTTTTTTACAAAAAATGGTATGTGATAGCTTCTCATCTTACTCTGTTCTGTTGATGGACTTCATTTAAATAAGCAGAATTTTTTGACATTAACATGATGTTGATCAGTTTAATTTATTCATTCTTTTAGAGCTAATAAATTAGATTATAAATTTTATTTTAGAAATGAATATTCAGAAAATATATTCTTAGTTTTGTCTCTCAAAAATTTAAAACATAAAATTAGTATTCTTAGTTTTATAAATATTTAATTTTCGAATATCAAAACTCACATAAAAAGATTCAAAGTAATAATTATATCAAAAACCATCATTGTTAATGGCTATATGAGAAAACGTCATTTTTAACAGTAATATGTTTGAAATTTTTATTGTCAATGATGATATGTCAGTTTTTTTAAAGCAATCTCGTAATTTTAAAGATTTATTTTGTTTAATTTAAAAATATATTTTGATTATTTGAATTTTCTAATTTTGGTGAATTTTCTAAATTTTTCATTTTTCATTTTTATGTATTTTATTTTAATTTTATGTATTTTCTGATTTAATTTAATTTTTGGAATTTTTAATTATCTGATTTTTTTAATTTTCTGAATTTTTTTAGTTTTCTAATTTTTATTTAATTTTCTAAATTTTTATTTTTATTTTATTTATTTTATAATCAAATAATTATTATTTTTGGAAAATCACTGACATATCATCATTTTTATTTGTACAACATGTCAATTTTTTATTTGATGAACAAATAAGTTAAATTGAAAATTTTAATGATATAAATGTCAATCTGAAAATCAAAAGCGCTAGCCAAAAAAATTGAGGGTTTAAATTGTAAATAGGTAATACTTTCAGAGTTATTTTTTATGTTATTTCTTTAGTTAAATGTTCAAATATCTTATAATAAGTAAACTATAAAATTTTAATAAACTGATTTATAATTAAATTGTTCAGGCTTTAGGTTATCGTTGCCTTCGGTTTCTCCAAGTTTGGCTGGGCTGTTTACTAACCCCACATGTCTATCTCCTCCCTTTGCCATTGTCAAACTCATATTTTGCATGGGTTTTGCTTCTTATATGGTAAGATACGATTTTAATCGAAAGCAGATTAAACGTTGTCCCCTAGAGGGGTTCGTCTGAATTTCTTAATTGTTGTTCTCCATGAGCAGAAACTTTTACAGATAAGAAAGCCATCAAATTAGATCCCACATTGGCAAGAGCTAACCTCGGAAAGGGTATGAATGTATGATATTGTCATCGTCTCTCTGTATTTAATATGATGACACTTTGATGATATATTTAAATTTGGGTTGAAGCATGATATATCTTCGTACACTATTCTGTATTTGCAGCACTGCTTGTATGAAGCTAGAAGAATATACTACTGCTAAAGAAGCCCAAGAAAAAGGTGCTTCTGTCGCACCAAATGATATCAATTTAGTTTAAGAAGATGATGGATGAATGCAGTCTTCGCACTGCAGGCATTACATCAAACCTCCATAGTCCGTAGGTATCGCTTAAGAAAAAAAGATTCTTATGAAATATGCTCAATATTTTTTTCTGTTCGAAAGAAGAGAAAGATTTGGCACCACTGTTGTTAATATAAACATACGGCACCAACAGATTTCTTGATCTTTCTCTTCACCTCAGTATTTCCACCAAACATATTATAACACAAATTATTAAATGCATAAATTATGTAAAAAGTTCATTAACTAAAATGTTATAGACCAAAAAAAATCCTGCGTTTTGAAAAACAAAAACTCAAACAAATATCAAATTACTTCTTTCCATCCACACAATATAGGAAAAATATAAAAATACATTTTCCTATAGAAATTTTTTAGTTAGGCTTATGGCTAGTGTTTGTTACACAACTTACATGACAAACTTAAAGAAGGAAGGTCATACGTAGCATATATTAGGTGGCCAAAGAATCAAGCTAAGTGTTCACACCATTTAATCAAGAGCTCTTCGAAAAAATATTCAAAGAAAAAACGCCATACTTTCTCATTTGCTATGTACTCGTCCAAAATCCCAAATCAAAGGACACCCCTCCTGTTATTGCCATATTTCATGAAAATAGACTTCATGTACAACATGACAATCTCTTTTAGCGTCCACCAACTCGTTTTCTTATTCCTCTCTACTGCCAATGTATGACTCTTCCTGGTCTCTCTACTGCCAATATAGACTCGCATCTTGGTGGAAAAAAAATGTTGCATATTAAGGCCATAAGTATATCGTGCGAGTAATCTGCACAACATAAGCTTAAAGTTAAATCTATTCCCAACAAAGAAAAATCTCAAATGATAAAAAAAACTGCAACAAAGAATATATATGTAGGAATTAAGAAATTGTTCAATATAAATTCAATATTTCAGATATATTTACCCTTAAATTAAAAGGTAAAGGGCTCAGTCTAGCAGTACTTGTGAATTTCGGTGAAACGCGCTCGTGACATTTGCCTTGTCCCCCTAAAGGTAATAGACCATTCCAAAAAAAAAGTAATAGACCATTCCTTTCAGAAACAAAAAAAAATCATCACTTGTTTATGTCCTATTTGAATGGCTAATTCTGTAAAGTTGGTAGCAAAACCTTTGGCAAGAGATTGACTCGATATAAAATGTTAGTTCGTGGGAACGACTAATATACAGATGCACAAATAAACTCTTTAGATACTAATGTTCATTGAACAATAGAGCTCCATGCAAACAGTTCAAGGTTTTTCAAGAATATATATACAGACAGAGTTACCTTTTTTCTGGCTTTGAGGCTTTTCCACCTCTTCCGATACATAGCACCTGAACTGACCACATAAAAAAAAAAGCTTTAATAACAAAAGATATTCTGCTCCGGAGGAAAAAGTGGAATGGGAAGAACCTCTTACTGATCTCAAATGCATTCTTTAATCAGCATTTTGTTTGACACCTTCAGATTCATCATTTTTCTTATAACTACAATGTAGAGGAGTTTCTTCTCTAAGCCTCTGAAAGTGCCATGTCGTTCCTGAACCTCAGCTAGTGTATCCAATATTTATTACCTGCATGCACGAAGGCAGAAAAAAAACTAACTTGAACCACACATATTGTCGAAACCTGAATAGCCTGTCCTCTTCCTTACTACATGATTGCTTTCTGAAAAATATGCTCACTGTCTCCAGTTTCAATCAATCTATCCACCCTCTACACACAGGAAATGATCATCATGGACCCTATACTAATACCGAATTAATAAATTTAAACTGAGAAAAGCAGAGTTTTAAGTCCTTTCTTCTTCATCTGCTAGTTGAGACTAACTATCATTGTCAAGAAGTAACAAAACACCCAAAAATATCAAAAAAGTTTGTATCAGATAAATCATTACTGGGAACAGTTGAGTTGTTAGACATATTCACTATTCAAAACCTGTAAACACACAACTCTCTACAACTTCTATGTATTCTTGCTGAATGTTATGGCTCAGAGTCTGCAGTGAACAATTTTAAAATATTGGGATAACTTTGTCTGAGGGGTTTGCTTTCAAGAATTTGTATAAATACTTAAAAATTACTTGGAATCAAGAGATTAGAAAAAAATCACTTGGTTGCCTAAACTCTCTCGGATGGCTTTCTTATCCAAGTAGAGAAGCTGATGGTATGGATACATGTTTGATCCCATACCGAGCTAAGTCGAGTCTCACTGGAAATAGCAAGTTGATCACCTATAATAAAACCAATACAACATAAGGAAGGTTAAAGTCAAAGATAATAGTATCCGTAGATATTTACCAGTAATCACTGATGTTGACACAGAGCACAGAGGTCTGAAGCTCTTCTAATGGTGTATGCACTATCATGTCGTGGAGGATCAAACAAAGGCAACCCACCAACGAATTCCCATGGATCACCAGAGCTTTTTTTTTTTGTTTTCTCAGGTACAGTCTGTCTTGCAACAGCTAATGACCGCAGTCCACGCAGTGGGTACTTATCGATTGCTAAGTGATCTTTCTTCCTTAGACCAGCTCTTGTGTTGTAAAGATCAAGAATCTGAAAATCATCAAAAAAAATGTTTTAAAGGTTAAATCATTGAAGAGAAACAATTCTAAAATTTGAAGAGAAGTAAAATAAAATTAGTTCTTAGGTACCTGCTCTGGAGCCTCCCTTTGCTTACTCGGTGCCAGTCTCCATTACTCCAGAGCTTATCCTCACATCACTTTTAACTCCCTAAGCAAGAGGGAAGCAATAATAAGAGAATAAGTCTCCAAGTCATAAACTATAGCATTTGTTGTAGCGTCCAGAATTTGGCAAATACCTTTCCAGTTTTTATATTAACAACAGTGGAAACCTGAAGGCGAGGTCGGGCGATTGCTTTTAAGTATTCACATTCCTGCCGATCATACAAATCAGGAGAACAAAAAAAAAGTTGTTTAAAGGCAAGACAAATAAAGATAATAGTCATTTTAATAACTCTTATGATAAATGTTATTAGAACTGAGTCTAAGGTTTGGTTTCTCTTTCAAATCTTTATCTTTTCCGATCATGATAAAAAAAAAAAAATTAAGGATACTTAGTAATATGCTACTCTGGAAATATGATAACAGTAACAGATCATTTTATAATTAGTGAACACATCCCCACCAAGTTTAACACAATGAATTAAACACTAACCTCTGAGCTTAGAAAGTTGTGAAGCACAATAATTCGAGGCGACCAACTAACTAATTCAGGCTTGACCTGCACCAAAGCAAGTAAGCATTCATTAGCTTGAAGCAAACAGAACTTGACCTCCTCGATCTCTTTTAAACAGCAGAGGTGTAAAAATGAAAAATTTGAGGGAAAAAAGAAACTAAGGATGAATAGAATTGCATAGCCAAGACGTAACAGTTCTGCATCTTTGTCATTTGCCCACCGGGAAACATCTGAAAAAAAAATAATAAACGACGTTTGTATTAATCATCATTTTGGCTCGATTCAGATTAGTCAGAATGGAACCTATTGTGTCAACACCTTTACGTAATCAATCATCATTTTGGCTAACCTCGAAGATAACGGGCCTTCTGACCTTGAAGCCCCCTTATGGATGGGAATCCAGTTCCTGAATTAGAAACAATAAGTAACTGAGAAACCAAAGGAAACACGGCAGAACATCACCACCAAGCATAGAATAAAAGTGATTTAGTGTTCTAAATTACACAACATATTAGTGTTTCCACTGCATTGTCTCCTCTCTCAAATCCCTTACAGAAAGAGCTCACACAGCCTTATTTCTTCAGCAATAATAAATCTCAGAAAGAACATAACAAAAATCTCTGCCAAGAATCAAATACGTTCAGACAACAAAAAACATCTATTTCCAAAGAGACATCTACACAGAAACATAAACGTACAAAAGCATAGGGGAGAAAGAGGAGAATTATCGTACGAATCTTCCAATCTATTAATAAAGGCCAATTGTAAGTTTAAAGATTATCATTGATGATTATGAGTGGTTTTAGGTAACTCAAGAAATCATAGGTTGGGGACGACGAAGTGAAAGAGTCGAGGGGGAGAGAAGAGAACCGTGAAACAGTGGAGGGGGAGAGAACCGTGAAACTTGACAGTAAATAGGTTTTGGGCTGGGAATGGACTGGATTATATTTTTTACATAGCCCACTCGAAATACCATTTCTAGTTCAGCTGAGCTGACCTGGCAAAAAAAAACTTCTCTATTGGTTGATTTTTTAATCTGATGTGGCATTCCTCTCCATTGAGCATATTACCCTTTTATTACTGTTTGATTTGATAAGACATAAAACTTGTTTGCAAACACATCTGCATTTGTATAATAGATAAAAAGCATGTTCTAAGTTTACATTTGCATAATAGATGAAAACACACACAAATTCACTTTATTGAATTGATTTCATACGAGAATGAAGAACATAAAAAAAATCACAAACCTCACAATCCACAAACTTTAAATCATGTCACAAGTCTTTTCCCAAAGAGATTACAACAGAACATCAAACCGGTTTTCCACCACACTAAACCGGTATCAGTTTACCGACAATCCCTTGGCCGGAATTCAATTCCCTGAATGATCACACCGCACTTCCAATTCCCTGAAGTAATGTCAACAATACTCACTTCAATTTCATCACAACCTTCTTCATTAAAGAAATCTCCAATCTCTGCCTCTATCCACCCATCTTCCCGTTTCTCCGATTTCATTAGCTCCTTTCTTGGCCACTGTTTGTTTACATCGTTAGACACATCAAAACATATGAAATTTTTAGGCATATCTTGTCCCTTGAACCCAACTCCAACTTGTATTGGCAGATCCCGGAAGCCATGACGTCGGTTCCTTTTCTTGTATACAAAGTAAGCTGAGTAGTGAGTTCCCGGAGACATGACTTGAGTATTCATAGTACCACCCATCTCAAAAGCACATACGTTGCGAAGCTCAGCTACTTCTTCAAACCTGCACCAAAGTGTATTTATGTAATCATTACATATCTTAGGTTAAGGGTTTTGTTTTATAGTTAACATATTATCTATAATATAATTGTATAGTGTAACTTAATTAGTAAAGGAAAAATGTTCACCTAGATTCAGGCATTGAGATCCATTGCCAATACTCAGGACTTGATCCCCATGTAATCCATAGTGCTCTTGCAGCTAACATCACACACTTCTTCCCACTCCCTTTCTCTAGCCAGAAGCTCTTTGATTTTCAAGAATAATAAATTAAAAATACCCTCAAAACAATGAGCAAATATTGAATAGTTGCATAAATCTGAACTTCACTTATTACCAAACTATTCTTAGATAATATCAGATAGAATCACATCCTTGTTCCCATAATTCTCTAACATAACAAAAGAATGATCAATCTAAAGACGGATCACTATGCGCAAAACATATAAACAAAGTGCAAAACCTATGGATGGGACAAACCTTTTTGCCATCTTCGATTAGGAAATGATCGCAAAGAGCGAAATAAAGCTCTCTCTTTGATAAGAAAGCTCTCGATGCAGGAGCCAGGGAAGTATATAATCCAACGGAAGAAACTTCTCCCATACACTATCTGACCGGACCGCAGATTCGAAAGTTTTGGAAACCGAACTAGAGACGCATGCGTCTCTAGGACTTGTAAAAGCGAGTATGTTTGAAATGCAATCTTCCGGCAAGTCATCAAAAGGCGATGGCCCGGTAATGATCTCTCCAACGCTTTGGTTTTGTCCCATCAACGAACCTGATACTTCTTTACCTTTGCCTTTAGAGTCAACGCCGTGCTTTGTCCCTGCCGACGAACCGAAAATTTCTTTGCCCTTGCCTTTAGAGTCAACACCGTGCCTTGGCTCTACCATCGAACCGGAAACCTCTCTGCCTTTGCCTTTAGAGTCAACGCCCTGTGTCTGGCCCATAGATGCGTCTGTCTTGTATTCTTTCTTCATCTGGAAGTTGAGACTTTAAAGAATTTGTCCAAAGTTGTCTATGATGAGTCTCTGCCGTTGGGAAAACTAAGAAAAAGAAAGACTTGTATAAAGTCGTTCACACATATGTACTACACTACCCTTCTTTGCAAGTTTGTTCTCTTTCTTCAGGTCTCAGTGGCGAACCTACACTACTCGAGGAGAGGGCAACCGCCACCATGAAATTTTCATAATTTGTTTGATATGCTTAAATTTTAGTTATTTTTTCTTAGTAAATATTATTTTGTAGCTATATTTTTAAACTTATATAAAATTTACCTCCACCAAAATATAATCCTACGGTAACGTTGGTTTTGGATTTTGGAAATATTGTAGAGTAACAAACCATATGATAAAGTCACGTCATACAAACAAGCATATAAAGATGATCATGAATTTAGGGCCGTTCAATATGGTAAAACCGAACCGAACCGAACCGAAATAAACAATATGGTTTGGTTTTGGTATATACCATATAAACCGAATGGATATAATTTTATAAAAACCGTAGAATTTTGATATGGTTTGGTATATAACCGATTAAACCGAATAAACCGAACAAAACCGATTAAAAGTAGAAACATGTAAATATGTATATATTTTATAACAATACATGCAAATCTATTTGTTACATAAGTTAAATTTGTGTTAATAACTATTACCATAATTTTATAGTAATAAAGAACCTTAATTTGTAAAACATTTGAATTATAATTATATAACAATACATCGCAATTCAGACATTTTATTTTCTAAGTTTTCTTTTGATCTTTTTGCTTTATTTTAGTTTTCCCTAAATTAATATGAAGATTATAAATTTGATGGACAATAATTAATGGAAAATTTTTAGAACTTTTTTCTTATATGTAAAACAAACAGAGTTTTGTGTTCAATTGAAAAAACATGACTTTAATAAACACTAAATATGGAAGAGTGGAAAAACTTTTCTTTCATGTTTCTGTTTTGTTTCATATTTTTATTTTTAAAATTTCAAGTTTTGATTTTAGTTATAGATTTGATTATTTTATTTGATGGTAGAAGCATTTTTACTTTTTTGTTCATTTATTTGAACATGTAATATATTTTTAATAAACGACTGTGTTGACAATATGACTCTAAAATTCATATAATATGATTTCAAACTAAATAATTATGTTTTTTGGTATGAAACCGAATAAACCGAAAACTGACGGTATATAAACCGAACCGAACCGAAGTAAATATAGATTTAGAATGATAGTTATATTTTACTAACCGAAATACCAAAAACGGAAAAAAACGAACCTAAACCGAACCGATATCCGGATTGAGCACCCCTTCATGATATAAGATTGTTTCCCAATATATATAACAACGTTTTTAATTTACGTAGATATAAGACAAATACCAAAGCATAACCGGAATCATCGGACTGTTCTCCTATTGCAGAAAACCGGTTTACATATAATAACTAGCAAGGATCAACATTAAGATTTAAAAAAAAAAATCAAATTCGAAAACATTCCACAATCAACAAATGACAAAACAGTTTTTTTTTTTTTAAATTGGTTAGACATTTAGACTCAAACGAAAGCCTAATCTGAAACATCAAACCGCTCTTTCACCCCAGGAAACACCCTGGTTACCCACATCCTCCACTGTAATGAGCAAAGTTGGAGTTTAACATTCAGCAAACTTGTTGTTCTCACCACCTTAACTCTTACTCAACCAATCATTATACGTTATAACAAACACAATTCAACACACTCTTTTTGTGTTTCAAAAAAAAAAAAACACACTCTTTTTATCTCTTCACTCAATCGCTTAATCAACTGTCAATATTGCCAAATATGATCCGGTTGTATTCAACCGACTGTTCTCGGCCTTTGGATTGTCGCAGGACGGATTTCAATTCCTTGAAGGATGAAACCACTCTTCCAATGGCGCAACTCAGTCGCAATAGCACTCATCTCAAATTCATCACTATTCATCAATCCTCGTTTATTGAAGAATCTCCCGAGCTCTATCTCCCTCCAACCATCTTCCCTCTCCTTTGGTTTCTCAAAGTACCACGTCCGCCTCCCCCTCTTTAAGAACTGCCCATCCGTGCTCACATCAAAGCAAAAGAATCTCTTAGAAGCTTGTTTTCCAACCACTCCAACTCTAGCTTCTATTGGCAGATCCGTAAAACCCTCTTTAAACACAATGTAAGATGAGTAATGAGTTCTTGGAGATAGTTCATGAGTATTGATCGTGCCACGAATCTCAAACCAACATACATCATTAACCTTTGCAACTCTTTCAAATCTGCATATCACAAACGGAAAAGGTTAATTATACGGATGTCAAATGGACGAGATAGACTAAACATGCGCTAATTAAGTTCCATTTCATTAAGAATAAAGAGCAGACTGACCATTATGGCGGCAAATAATTTTTTTTTGTTCAACGATAATTTAAAATTTTCTGTCAAATAGATTTAGTCTATTTCCTAAAATTAAATAAAAATTTTAAAATATTTTACAAAAAGTAAAAAAAAAAACCAAATCATCATAGAAATACAATACCTAGATCCAGGACTAGTAATCCAATCCCAACAATGAGTATCATTTATCCATTTGATATATAGGCTCTCTGCAGATAACATGATACACCTCTTCCCACTTGTGTTCTCTAACCAGACGCACTTTTGATTTTCATGAAAAGGCCAGATCATCAGAAAAATCCAATATTAACACGATGATTTAGAAATATTTTAATGGGGAGCACAATATTTAAAAAAAAAATTGGGGAGGGGGGGGGGGCACTTTTTCACTAAACTAAATATATTTAATAAAAATAACTAAGTTACTTAAAAAATAAAAATAGTAGGGGGCTGGTGACCCCTAACCATCATATACCTTTTTGCCATCTTCGATTAGAACAGGATCGTTGCATAAGTAAAAATAGATCTCCATCTTGGACGAGGAAGCTAGCGATGGAGGAATCATAGATGGATACTCTAGGGGCAGAAACTTCTCCCATATGATATCTGACTTAACCGCAGATTTAAAGGTTTTTGAAACCGAGGTGAAGACGCACGCATCTCGTGGACTTGTGAAGGAGACTATGTTGGAGATGCAATCCTCCGTCAAGGTGTCGAAAGGCGACCAATCCGAAACATTAATCTCTCCTCCGCCTTCGCCGCTAGATTCAACGCTGTGAGTCTCCGACATCATCACTGCATTGTCTATATTTGGAAGATTGAGAGAGAGGTCAACGACTTAAAAGACATTACTTATCTGACTTGTTCTTCGTTAAAAAAAGTCGTCGGCACGCACATATATATTACTATGAAAATGGTATTTTCAAAATATTCTTCCTTCTTTGCATGTAGGAACGTGTAACGATATCAGTGAAACGACAACGTTTCTATATTGGGCAATCCATCTTTGGGCTAAGAGAAGCAAGAGCCCATTAATAATTTGTAAGACTCTTCAAATCGTTAAGCTCGTCTTTAGGCCCAGCTATTTTCAACGTTCATCAACGGGGGGCTTCTAACTTCTAAGTATCAATGCGCGCGTGTAATTCACGCTCCTCGTTTTTGGATTCTCTTCACAATAATATAATCTCAGGATTGGTTGGTTTTGGATTTGGTTTGGGGAAAATTCTTAACTAAAACAAACCAAAACTATAAAAGGTCAACTCATGTGGACAAAATAATATGTGTATAATATTTTTAGCATAGTCTGACTCGTTATTCCAGAGAAGTAAAGAATAAGCTAAGAAATTAAAACAAAAAAAATAAAAGTGGAGAAGCGAAGGGGATTTCTCATTTTTAATTTGAATTTCCGAAACATAATAATAATAATAAAAACACACGCCTTTAATGTTGGAAGCAAACGACACACAAAAAGGAACCTCAAAGCCCAGACGTTAACCCCCGCCGTAACAACCCCGCTTCCTCCGCCACGAAGCTTGACTAAGATTCCCGTAGCGTTTCTCTTTCTCTTCATCACAGGTTAAACCCTTGCAGCTCTCTCTACTTTCTTAATCTTTTGATTTGCTTTTCCGCAAGATTGAGAGATCTATAAGTGATTTGATTACTGTTGGATTGTTTGAATTTTTTTTTTTTAATTAAGATGTTGAGAAATTTAATCTCCTCCTTTTACTTGATCGTTTCCGTGAAGATCATTAACTTTTGGTGCTTTTGAAATTACTTATAAGCTAAGCTTCTTTTTGTCGTCTCTTTGCTTATTATCTCTGCCTTTGTTCATTTTCCAGATATCTCCCAGTTTCTATTTATTTCCATGTCCCTATAGTTTAATCTTTCTTCTAATTCTCCCCACTTGTTTTTTTTATTGACAATGTTGATTTTGTTCCTCTGATTTCAGTTTTTTTTGGCTGAACTCACAGATGTCAAATTCATTGGAAGAGCCAATAGAAGAAGATGATACCTCGGACTCTGTTCCTCACTTGAGGGAAGATAATGAATCTGTTCGTCTAGTTGTTGTAACCCATGAAGCTTCTTCTCAACCTGAAACCGTATCTCAATCAGAAGAGATGCACAGTAGAAACTTGTTGTGGTGGTGGTTTAAAGCTTTGTGTATATGTGCACTTACTCTCTTGCTCACTCTTGTCTTCGCCAAATGGGGTGTTCCCTTTGTATTCCAAAAGGTGCTTCTGATTCTCAAATTTCAAGAACGTTTGTTTCCATGTCTCTTGCTAAATAGTGTGTGTTTCGATTGTTAGGTTCTTATTCCGATCTTACAATGGGAAGCAACTGCATTTGGCCGTCCTATGCTCTTCATTGTCCTCCTTCTTTCCTTAGCCTTGTTCCCCGTCTTCTTGATCCCTTCCGGTCCATCCATGTGGTTAGCTGGGATGATTTTCGGTTACGGTCTCGGTTTTGTCATCATCATGGTTGGAACCACTGTTGGCATGGTTCTTCCTTACTTAATCGGCTTAATGTTTCGTGACCGCCTCCATGTAAGAACTCTTTTTTCTTTCAAGTTATTATGATGGGTTTTTTTTTTTTTTTTAGTTTATGATTTTTGTTGTTTATACAGCAATGGTTAAAAAGATGGCCTCGTCAAGCAGCGGTTCTTAGACTAGCTGCAGAAGGAAGCTGGTTCCATCAGTTCAGAGTCGTGGCTATCTTTAGGATCTCGCCGTTTCCTTACACCATCTTCAACTACGCTATCGTTGTGACTAGCATGAGGTTCTGGCCTTACTTGTTCGGTTCAATAGCAGGGATGATACCTGAAGCTTTCATCTACATTTACAGGTCAGTTCTTACTTTACTCTCCACGGATTAAAACAGTTTCATATTCATAGAAGTTGGTGACATTAACCGAATATTCATATGCAGTGGTAGGTTGATCAGAACATTCGCTGATGTGCAATACGGACATCAACGTTTGACAACGGTAGAGATTGTGTACAACGTAATCTCCTTGATCATTGCGGTTGTGACCACTGTGGCTTTCACTGTGTACGCTAAAAGAGCTTTGAGGGAGCTGCAAAACGCAGATGCTAATGAAAGTGAGGTAAGGAATGAGGCGAGGTTTGAGATGAAGAACGTTGTTCAACATGAAGATAGACATCGGGGTTTGGGTTCTTCTCATGCATTGCCTTAACTGAAAACTCTCACTAATGATAGATTTGTATAAAGCTTAATGTTGATTTGTTATTCAGCAGGAGTAAGAAGTAAATAACAAAAAAAGGAATATCCGAATATTTCTGATGTAGTAAACCAGGAAGACTAGTCAAAGTTTGTATTGTAAACAATAGTGTTGCTGATTCCAGTTACTGAAATAAAAAAGAAGCAACTAATTTTTTTTTTCTTGCCCAATTCGGTTTTTGGACTTCTCGGTATGTTCTTTTAGGAGTTTTTGTTTTTGTTTTGAACAGTTTGTTTCAGGACACACTGGACTTAATTTGGTTTGATCTATTAGACCAAAATAGAATAATTCTATAACAAAATTAAGTTCTACTCCAATTGTATTTTTTTTGTCATCACTCCAATTGTATTTTAAAATAAAATATAGATTAATGAACAATAAATACATAAATTATTTTATTTATAGAGTAAACATATTTTTACTCTATTATATAGTACAAAATAAAAGAGTATTGAAGTATTTTTAATCTAAATTTTATTTTAGAGTGAAAAATAAAACGGGTTGGAAATGCTTATAATATGTTTATAATTCAATTTGAATATTCTTTAGATTAGGTTTGGATGAAGTATTTAGTATCCAGAAATGTAACAACATTGGATTCATTTTGGTTCGTTTTTCTTTTTTTGTTCAGCTCGACTCTAGATTCAGTTCTTATGTATAATTTGAAACCGATATACAAAATGACATGACATAGGCGATGATTGGTTGGTGTAGCGGTAGAAAATTCTCGGCTGAATTTATTTTGTAATATTTATTCACGTAATATAATTGTTAGCTTTAAAACCTAAATGAGAAGAACAAAAGATATTTTTACAGTAATATTTTTCTATAATTTTAAAATATTATTGTAGAAAATAAAATATTTATAGCTATAATTTTGGACGGATTCACTAATTTTCGGTTACCACCCACAAACGCAGCATTTGCGGTTCAGAGCAGTTGACAACGTTTCGAAACAATCATACAAACCACTACATATCGCTTCAAACCGTTCCGAACCTTTTAAAATCAAAACCTAGTTCAGCTAGCGTTTGCGGTTGTGGACGGTTGCCAGTACATAAATAAATATAAAATGTTTTTCAAATATATTTTAAAATTTTAAATTTTAAAATGGAAATATTATAAAAAAATATATATACACATTTTATGTATTAATTTAAATTCACAAACAGTATCATAATTTGTTTTATAAAAACTTTTAACTAACTATTCGTTAGAATTTTAAAAATCAATATACATACATATAAAGATATACACACATATAAAACGAAATAAAATATTCTTTTAAAAGTTTTAATAAAAATCTTCAAAATCATTTATTAAAACTATAACTTTCAACTAATTTAAAAAATTAAGAAATAAACATAATATTATTATTAATCATATTATTGATAATTATTATATTTTATTACAATCGTATGTTTTTATATTTTTATAATATTATAATATGTTAATATTGGTAATTTATTATTAAACCGTTACAATATCTTATAATCAACCAGTCACAAATATTCCGCAAACGTAACAATTTTTAAACATTGTGCCAATCATGCAAAACGCTTGATAACACTTGAAATTTGCAACCATCCGCATCCTCAAACTCACGCATCTGCAACCGCAACCGATGTGTTTGAACCAATCGAGTCCTAAATTAATATAAAACATAAATGATAATTTTAAATAACGTAGATTAAGGCTTCAAATGGTATGTAGATCAAGAAAACGCAGATAAAGCAGAACAAGTGTATATCATGCAGAACAAATGCAGATCTAACTATTTAAGTTAATTTATCGAATAAGTGTATTTAACTGAATGTTAAAAATAATTTTGTAAATTAAATATCTAAAACAAAAATACAAATTTTTATCCATTATTTTTTTATTAATTTAATAAATACAAACAAAGTTTAAACATTATAAAAAAGGTAAACACAGTTACAACAAAAATAAACCGTAAAACAAAAAAAATTATCATTCTAATAAATATATTGAAATTTAAAATTATATAAAATTCATTAAAATGACAAAGAGTATTCCTTTTCCCTTTAATTATTTTATAGTCCAAATTAAAATCTAATTAAGATCCAAAGATGTTAATTAAGGCTGGACATAAAACCCTAACCTGAATTTCGAACCGAATCTGAACCGAAAGACTGACTCGTACTTAGTCCAAAATGTACAAAAATATATGAATGAGTTTTGTAGGGTGTTATAAAATATATCTGAACCGAAAGTGTTATTAACTGAACCCAAACGGGTGAAAAAACTGAAAAATATCTAAAAAAATCGATCTCAATGTCCAAATTTATATAAAAAAGTATAAATATTTAAAAAATAAATATATACTTAAAGTATTAAATTTCATATTTATTTTGATATGATATCTACCAATAAATATTTAAAATTTAAATAAGTATCTTAAATACTTCATTCTACGTAAATAACTATATATTTTTTATGTTTTTCTTTTAAACTTAAATTTTATTTTGGATATATCTGAACTGATATGATATAATCTGAATCCAAACGATATATGGTTAATTTATATGGAAATATTATTTACTTTTTGTAAACATTATACATGATTTTACTGTTCATATTAAAAGAATCAAAACAACATATCCATTATACAAATTGCAACAATTTTTTTTTTAAACTATGAATATACAAACTAAATATATCTAATTTTCTATTAGCATATTTATAGAAGATAATATAAATAAGAGTATCTATTTTATATATCACTGCTATAAATAAACTCAACTAAAAATAAATTGTTATATAAAAGAGAAATAATAATATTAAATCATACATTTAAAGAGATTTTGGATTAATTTAAAAGTTAGTGAAATGATTTAAATGAGCTTTTAATAAGTAAAATAAAAAATAAAAAGAAAAAACATGCTGGTAATCACATCCCACCTGCATCCGACCCTTGCCCATTTTCTTCTTGTCCATGCAGTTCAAAATTAACACATTAATATATCTGCGTGCAGTTTTTTAATTATTTTATTTTGGTCTGCATTTTAAATGTTGAATGGGTAACAAATGCAGTACAAACTGCAAATTGAGTAATCTGCATGTATCTTGTATTTTGTTCTACATTTCATTCATAGCTTAAAATTAAAGTTAAAAACAGCAGAAGGGCAGAACCAATCACTCCATAATCATGTTCAAAAATTTTAACAGAATGAATCCGATCCAAAACGTGTAGTCTGGGTGGGTTTGGATGTCGAACCTATTTTCTGCCCACCACTATTTTTGTATAGGACTGGACAAAAAAAAAACGAATTCGAAAAACCGAATCTGATACCGAAAAATTAGTACCGAATCCGAAACAAAATTAAATATCCGAACGGGTTCAAAATTGGCCTTCGCCGAATCGTTTTGAAGAAAATTATTTGTTGGATTTGCTTTGACTCAAAAAGTCAAATATAATAAGCCTTTTTAATATCGACTAGCGCCCGCCATATCACCGATTCATTTCCAAGTAGCCACTTCCATTTTCAAGATCTGAATAACCAAAGTGTCAGAATCTGTGTAGAAATTTTTTTTCCTAAATGGTAAATCACTTCTTCTTCCTTTAGTTATCAATATTTCATCATCTTCATTCAGCTTATTCCATTTTTTCACATCGTTGACTTTTTATTTATTTTCAGGCGTATACCAGCGAAGAAATGAAGGAGAAGCTTAAGCTATACTCTTACTGGAGAAGCTCTTGTGGCCATCGTGTGCGTATAGCGCTCAGTTTAAAAGGTCTCGCCACATTGTTTCAAATATTTTTTGCATCTTGTAATTGTTTTTTCTTGGATCTATAGATGTTCTTAGACGTTCGATTTTTTTTCTTATAGTGATTGAATATGAATATATACCAGTGAACTTGCTCAAGGGGGAGCAGTTTGATCCAGGTTGGTAGATTCCATTTTCTATCGTTTGGTTTATTCTCAGACTCAAGGAAAAAATGTACTATGTATTAGGCTAGACCGTACTTCGTGAATGTGAATGTGTGTAAATATGAAATGTATAGATTATGTTTTAAAGTGCCCTCCGATAACTTAGATATGTATTTTTTTTTTTTTTTGAAAAAGGGCTTAACTTCGATTTAATTCTTTATTATTATACTATGGAAAAAGAAACCTTTAAAACATCTCAAAGCGTAAAATAATTATTTGATCCTCAAGATTTCATGAAGATCAATCCAATGGGTACTGTGCCTGCGCTTGTTGATGGAGAGGTTGTGATTACTGATTCTTTTGCCATTATTATGGTAAGTAAGCTAAAATCAGTCATTTATGTTCGTTTTGTAAATTATTCAATGGAAAGTTTTCATCAAACATTGGTTTTGTGGTTTTCTTGATTGACAGTATCTAGATGAGAAGTATCCTGAACCACCGTTGTTACCTCGTGACCTCCATAAACGAGCTCTAAATTACCAGGTATCTTTTGGTTCAAGAAACACTACAAACTGTATGCATACAACGAAAGTATTGGTTCTTTTAAATTCTTTTTTTTATATCAGGTTGCGAGTATTATCTCCTCTGGTATACAGCCACATCAGAATCTAGCTGTTATTGTAAGGACATGAAACTGATTATAACTTCAGACTTCTTAAACTCTTATCATTGTTTGCTTTAAAGATAAAACATGACAAGCTACATTTTTGTTTCTTTGTTGTTGTACACATAGAGGTACATCGAGGAAAAGACAAATGGTGAAGAGAAAATTGCTTGGGTTAATAACGCTATCAGAAAAGGATATACAGGTAACATAATCAAGAACCAAAAGACTTGTTGTTAAAAATGTTTTAGTTGAGATTTTGGTGAATCTTTTTCTAATAATTAATAGTATTACACTTATATATATGTCTCTCAGCTTTGGAGAAGCTCTTGGTGAATTACGCTGGAATATATGCAACTGGTGATGAGATTTACTTGGTATATTGCTCTATCTCCTCTATGCTAACTCTCTTTTTTTCCAAGATTCGAAAAGCATAGTGATAGGTTTAAAAACTATGGGTTTTGACTTTTTTGCAGGCTGATCTGTTTCTAGTAGCCCAAGTCCATGGTGCTATGATCAAATTCAAGATTGATGTGGTAATAATATTACTCTTTCTTCAATGTTTCTCATAACATCGCTTACTTGTAGCAGTTCTGTAAAAACATGTTTAATTTAGTTCTGTTTTAGCAAAATAATTTAGTTTTTTTCTTACAAAAATAAAATTTAGTTTTGTATGATTTATTTGTCACAGGAACCGTACCCGACTCTTGCGAAGTGTTATGAGTCATACAAGGAACTGTCTGTGTTTGAAGATGCAGTCCCAGCCAAGCAGCCAGATGCTCCAGCTCCAATGATTTGATTATGCGAAACAGGAAAAACCTTGTAACATTCATGTTTAATTATTTTCAGTTTCCTTTCAAATGATCACAATATAATTATTACAAAGTTAGTTTCACAAATCTGCCTAACAGAGCCCTAGTGACTGTATTGCACGCACTATTAGCTATGTATTTTAAGTGGAAAAACAGTTTATTCTTCCTTCAGCTACTCTTATACCAATCAGGTGAAACATTTTTCTAACTTTTACTTTGGTCACTGTTTAGAAAAGAGTAAAACAACTTGTGCTTTTTCCCTCTTGATTTGTGAAAAAATGTTGTGCTGAATTTTTTTTTTTTGTTTTATTATTGACTATTACATTTTCCTCCAACTTTAATCCCCTTCTTATGAGAAATTTTATAAATAAAGTTTGGCTTCATGTGTGATTCACAAGTTTGCCATTACTTATGTGTTACATTCTACATCACATCCTTTTTTTAGTAGCATTCTTTAGCTTAGATTAATTACATGTCATGCTATTGGCACAAACATATAGTATATGTTTCATTTTATGCATCTTTATTCTAAGCATCTTGCCTAATATCCTAACCGCATATCTTAACCGAACGGGTGGTTAGCAAAAGAAACATAAGTCATTCACTTAAGAAATGTATCCCATGATAAATTAAACCAAACGCATGATTCCTTTATTGTATATTCTCGATTTGTCGACCATGTTCTTGATTATGTTATCTATAGAATAAAAATTATAATCTCTTTTATTGCATATTTTCTATTTGTCGACCATAAAAACTATTAGTTATGTATAAATTTGAATATGAATGTACTAACAATGGAGATAACATAATCAATAATATACATAATCTATATTCGGGTTGTCTATTCAAAAATGTATTTTGTATTTTTATAATGTATACATTTGACCATAAAGATAACATAATCAAAAATATAAGTATGTATATTCGATCATGTCAAAAATATAAGTATTTGACCATATAGATAACATAATCAAAAATATTATCTGAATTTACTAGGAATAGAGATAACATAATAAAAAATATGTCAATTTGTGTTATTTCTGATTATGAAAGTCGCATGTTTTCTTTCCAATTTTATATGATAACATTCGCCATGATTGATCGTTTTACTATATGAGCATAGCCTAAGATCTTAAATCTTAATGGTCAAAGAGGAGATGCTATATTTGATCCCAATTTTCGAATAATTATGGATGTTGACCAATTAGGAATTTATTTTGACTTCATTTTAGGCATAAAAATATTCATTAGATTAGTCAATTAGGGATTTATTTTGACATCATTTTAGGCATAAAAATATTCATTTGATTATTCAATTTAATAGATGATTAAATTGAAAGATTAATGATAATGACATTATTTCATAAACAAGCTAAATATCAAAATATATATGTACGTACGCAGTAGACGGAATATGTGGGATTGATATTTGATCATACAAATCTAGGAATACAGTACGCTAAATAATTTGTGAGTATAATACGATTATAGCTACTTCTACTTTATCAAACGCAGTCAGTGAATATACAAAATTTCTGTTGCTAAAGTTTATACATATTAAGAGCCTTATGCAGTATTCATTTTGTGTTAACATGAATATATAATGTATAATTTTATAATATATAGTTTCAAATGATCATTTCATCTTGTGCAAGGCGCGAGTTATTATTCAGTTATTCTAGTATTTGCCAATCACACTTCATATTCATTCATTGCAAAGAAAACATGGAACGGTTCTGATTGCCTTCAAGCTTTTAAATCTAGTGGTTCCAAATGAATTTTGACCAAAAAAATGGTTCCAAATGAATGATACAGCTGCTTACTAAACCTTTGTCTAATAGAAACTTTAAAGGAAACAAAAAGGTTTTTCTCTATGTATCTTTTTTAAGAAAATTATTTAATTGAATTTTTAAACTCTTAACTAAAACTAATGATTCCAAATGAATGATACAGCTGCTGAATTGGGCAAAGTATTTGCTGCTGGACTTTTTTAGTAAAAGGCTTCAAAGCTTTCTAAAGGTTTCAACCCGATTGTGTTAAAAATTGGTTTGCGTTTCGAATTCTCTCTGTACTACACAATAGCTTTATGAATCTGTGAAGAAGAAGAAGAATTCAATTTTTGTTGATCTTCCCGTGCCTTCACTCAGTTTAGCTTTGAGTGATTATAATTCTTTAAATATGCGAATCCAGGCACAGAGAAGAAAGAGAAGATGAAGCTCTACTCTTACTGGAGAAGCTCGTGTGCTCATAGTGTCCGTATTGCCCTTCCTTTAATAAAACCTCACAGACAAAATGTTACGAGTCATACAAGGATCTTCCTGCGTTTCAGAACGCAATCCCAGAGAAGCAGCCAGATGCTCCCTGTTTCCACCAGCTGAAGCTACTCTCACCTCCAATAAAACCTCACAGACAACAGCGAGAATTATAATACATTGTACTCGATACATAGATGTATCATATTAACCACCAGTTTACTTCTTAGTTCCTCTACTTGCATTATACAATAAAGGTCACATAGTTTGGAACTCTCAAAGATATTTTATTCATTCAGAGGAAGCCTTTGTCTCTAAGACTCTGGACCGTCTCCTTAACCGCATCTTCGACCGGAGTAAACACCATCCCCAGCTCAATCAATCTCTTAGCCGCATCTTTACAAGGCGTAAGCCCAGGTTGCGTTTTTTTATCAAACCTGTGAACATCAAACTCAGGGAAGAGTTTGGACACAAGAGCAGCAAACTGACTGAACTGATAGATCCCATTACTGCACAGAAACCGACCAGAAGCTTCAGGTGTTTCGAACAGCATCACGTGAGCTTTCGCCACATCTCTCACGTGCACCACACCGAGCCAGTGATACTCTTGTGTCTCCGTCGAGCCTTGTAAGAGCTGTAGCAAAACGGCGCAGCTTGCGTTAAGGCTAGGTTGCAGAAGTGGTCCGAGGCATGTGGATGGATGGATGGTCACAACGTTGGTTCCATGCTTCTCCGAAAATTCCCAAGCCGCTTTCTCAGCTAGCGTCTTCGAAATTGGATACCATTTCTAAAATCCAAATTATAAACCAATCAATATATAATTTAAAGATTCCATAAAAATAATGGTTAAAACCATATTATAAAGGGAATCAATAAATATATAACTACAAGATTCATACAAGAATTATGTTAAATTAAACCAATAAATATACAATTAAAAGGTTCCATAAAAGATTATGTTTCAAAACAAAATTATAAACCAATAAATAAATAATTACAAGATTCCATAAAAAATATGTTTAAAATCAAATTATAAACCATTAAATTACTCCACAAAAAGTATGTTTATTAACCAATAAATATCTATCTAAAATTCCATAAAAAATATGTTTAGAATCCAAAATTTAAACCAATAAATGTATTATTAAAAAGGTTCCATGTTAAAATCGAAATTACAAACCAATAAATATACAATTGAAAGATTCCATAAATAAATTAAGTTTTATTTCGAAATTAATGAACCTGCATCGACTTGCAATAATCAAGATCGGTCCACGACGACTCATCGACGGGTTTTCCTTCCGGCCAATTTGGGTTCGGAACCAAAGCCGAAATAGAGGAAGTGATCACCACGCGCCTCACGTTGAACCTATTAGCTGCTAACAACACGTTGATCGTTCCCTTAACCGCCGGTTCGACCAGCTCCTTCTCGGGATCCTCCGGTGGATCCAACGTACAAGGCGACGCCACGTGGAACACTCCTGCGCATCCATCTACGGCTCTGGCGATGGCGTCGGGGTCTAGGAGATCGGCTTCGAAGATCTTGATCTCGGTGTTTGTGTCGTCGGGTCTTGGTAGTTTGAGGAGATGAGCCGGGTCGGATCCTGGGTAGATAGAGGCGTGGATTTTGGTGTATCCGTTGTCGAGTAATGTTTGGATAATCCAGGATCCGATGAAACCGTTGGCGCCAGTTACACACACTGTCTCCTTCGCCATTGGTGATAACGTATGAGCTCACAGATCTCTTCCTATAAAATGCTCGATTTTAAGTGGATGATGCTTCGGTATTTATTTTTGTTTTCGGATTAAAATTGGGTATTTTGGTATTTTTCTCAAGATAGGAAATAAACATTTTCCCAGTTAAAAAGGGAGATTCCTTTTTCATTACCAGAGACAGAGAGACTTATTTGTCGGCATGGTATTATGTTCTGAGCGCATTATGTTACAAATAAAAATGATTAAAAAATGTTATGAGCGAATTACAATTTGAAGTACTTTAGATTGTAGTTGTTACATTTTGACATATTGTGAACTTACAGACTACTTTGAATTTTGGAGTTGTTTTCATTTTGACTAAAATATCTTTGATGAAATTGTGGATGTGCATAGGATATGCCGATGTGGTTTTAGACGTGGATGCAAATGTAGTTGTGGATGTGAATAGAATGCCGATATAAACGTGAATGGGGATGTAATTGTGGATGTGAATGCCGATGTAGTTGTGATGTCTCCGCTTTCCTTCTCGTACATCAGCGCCTAATCTTTGTGACAAAATAAACAAAAAACCTTCACAGATTTCGTGCTAGATACTACAAGCTAAAGCTAAGAATGTTAAAATGGGTTCAACTTATCATAATTAATCCTAACAATGTATCAAAATCTTTTACCATTTTTGAGATATGTTTAAAACAAGGGTGAACATATTTGGAAAATCAAAATCACAAAAAATCTTGTTTTTCGCTACAATCCCAAGACGAAATCTTCTGTTAAAATTAAAAATCGAGTTTTTCTACCAAAATCGAAAATCATGTTTTTTCTACCAAAATCGAAAATCATGTTTTTTCACCAAAATCGAAAAATCAAGTTTGCCTTCGAAAACCGCAAAATCAAAATTTTCCAAAAATACCACAAAATTATGTTTTCCGCCAAAACCAAAAAATGAGTTCTCCACCAAAACCGCAAAATCAATTTTTCCCGCCAAATCGCAAAATTAAGTTTTCCCATCAAAACACACAAAATCGATTTTTCTCGCCTAACCGAAAAATCAAGTTTTCCCACAAAAATTAAAAATCTAGTTTTTTCAGTCAAAACCAAAAATTGAGTTTTCTAGATAAAACCGCAAATTGAGTTTTTTCGTCAAAACGAATTTTTCTGTCAAAATTAGAAAATGAGTTTTTCGTCAAAATTACAAAATCAAGGTTTTTGTAAAACAAGTTTTTTTTCTGCCAAACAACAAAATTGAACTTTTCCCGCCTAACTGCAAAATTTAGTTTTTCCGCCAAAAAAGTTTTGTCGGCAAAACAATTTTTCCTATCAAAATTAGAAATCAAGTTTTTCCGCCAAAACATAAAATTGAGTTTTATCGCCAAAATGAGTTTTTCCATCGAAACCGTAAAATTATTGTATTTATCGAAATCACAAGTTAATATTATTTACTTGTGTTTTTAAAATATTATCAAATAGGTTAGCCCTCCCATTTATGTATAAACTATTAGGACTAAAGTAGGATTGGAGATAGAATAGTGTTGGGTTTATAGCTTATTGGTCGGGTTGGGCTTAAAACTGCTGTATACATCATCCCTACTCCTAGCTGTATAGACTCTTTCAAATTCTTGCATCGATTTTATCCACTAGTGTTCAATTGTTAGGGTTTTTACTTTTTTTTTTTTTTTTTTTTTTGCTAAGAATGTGAATATCATTAATGAAAATGAAAGTTTGATACAAGCTTAACTTGGATCCCATTCTGCTATTAAAGCTTGATGGTTCCTAAATGTTGCAAAAAAGTAAAAAAACACTTAGAAACATATTTGGTCTAGCAAAGTTGCAAGAACCGAAGCTAGAACCAAGGAACAAGGTCACCATAAACAACTTGAATAGAGGCCGGTAGGTCAACATCGAAATGGACCAGCAGACAAGGAGAAGATCAAGGGTCGCTCAGAGCACAATAGGCGGAGGCGGTTGACAATTCCGGCCCCGGCCATTGGCATCGATGAACTAGCTCCAATCAAAAACCCAGTCCAGAGATTTAGGCACAGAAGGTCATTATCCAAACCCAAAAGACTACACCTGGCCAATGACGAGCACTTTCTGATGGAGTAGGCGGTAGGTTGACGGCTAAAACCGGCCACTCCACACAATAAATTACCCGGAGCAGAGGAGTAGGAGAGGCAGACACTAACAAAGCGAAAGTCTCCTTCCGGCGTTTGAAGCACAGGCAGACTCGTGAAAGTCCACAAAGCATGGAACAAAAGAGCAGATGAGAGCCTCTGAAACGGAGGCGGCAGAACGGGAAAGTCCCCAAACCCGAGCACACCCACAAATCGGAGTAGACAACTGCAGCTGGAAGCGCCATGGGAAGTTGAAGGTAAGCTTGACTGAGGAAGAGGCCCTCAACGGAGTGTCTCAGCTCCGCCGCGCTCTGAAGAAACCAGGTCTTCGAGGAGAGGCTCTACAGACTTGACTCGCTTCAATGGAGGAGGAGCACTGACACGGCAAGACGGAAAGAACAGAGAAGAGGCAGCGACGCTCAAGATCCGCTCTTCCACGGCAAGGGGTGACGGATCTGACCCAGATCTGTCGGTAGTGGCTCGAACCCAAAAAGCAAATACAAGCGGCCTGATTCGGATCTACTTTACAGCGCCTCGCCCTCGCTCCAGAGAATGCTAGAACACATTAGCTTTCTGTTTAGGTCCGACGAATCAGAGATCCAGAGCAGAAGCAGCAAAGAGGCGATGATGGAAGCAGAGGAAGGCAGGGGAGAGACTGAAGCTGAACAGCAAACGAAAAAGACGGGTGGTCGACGGTTAGAAACCGACCGCCGACCACCGAAAACGAGAAAGAAGAACGGCCGAACCCTAACGCGATGGAGGAGGAAAGAGAGATGAAAAGAGAGAGTTAGGGTTTTTACTTGTACAATGTTCGATCCAAAGTGTACTGACATAATCGTCTATTATGTAAAAATGACATTCATTCTCTAAATTTTAAAACATCTCCTTCGAGAAGAAATATAGAAAATGTCATATATTTACAATGAATATATCTATTTCTAATTCCAAAAAAAAGGTTAGTAATTAATATAATCATCATTGGATCCGAGAAATCACATTGATGAATGTGTCTTCGGGGCAAGGAATGGTCAAGCAACCTGGGTGATCGAAACCAAACTCTTCCTCGGATTTACTAAGAAGAGCTTGAAACGGAGGCTGACTCAAGTATGAGATCGGCACCATAAATGATATATCTCATCTTCTGACTCTCTCCTACGTACACCGCAAGAAACCCTTTTTGCACCACCGTAGAAGCTGCTGGTATATAAAGGCCAATAATCTTCTTTGCACCAAGTAGACCTCTTCTCATCAACGCCATCTCTTTTAGTAAAGTTTGAAACTCTTTTGATGCTCCCTGAACCTGAATATGTATCAAAAGATTCAAGTTGTTGGATAACTTGCTTGTTTTTTGTTGATGATATAAATAAAGGGTTATGTGTATATATAGAGAAAGATCAATGATAAGTTTGAACCTTCTTTGAAAAATCCTTGAAACTTATGGTCTACAAGTGTGGGACAGGATATAACATGGTTCTGTCTTACCATTTCTAAAAGATGCATTAATGAAATTTGTCTACTTGGATAATCTCCATTTCTTTTTACTTCTAATTTTCATGTGTGATCTTATTTATAAAGAACAACTTAAACGGTGACATAGACGTGTTGTTCTGTTGGTGAGGAACTTCAGGTCCCCACTATTAGTTCTTATTAAATCCACTTAGACCACAGAAATTAGATAATAGGACTAATAACCAACCATAGAACGTGAAAGAGAAATCCTTGCTGGTCTTTGTTATTGACAATGGAATATGTATCATCTATAATTTTTGAGAATACAAGCCCTTGTGACTCATTTATCAAGACAAATTGCATTAATGCATCTTTTCCATAGTTAAGACAAAACCATGTGATTTTCTCTAGTCTGTCCCAAGATTCAAGACCACAAGTTTCAAAGTTTTTTGTTCTGAGAGATCTCAACTCATTCATTTATTTATCTATCTATATATATACACATGAGCCCTTCTTTCTATCATCAACCAAAAACAAGCAATCCAGTAACATTAACCCTTTCATACATTTTCAAAAGAATTCAAACTTTCAGAAAAATGGCTTTGGTGAGAAGTCTATTGGGAGCAAAGAAGATTCTTGGCCGCTCTGTAACAGCAACAGCTTCTACGAGCAAAAGAGTAGCCTCAGCGGCACCAAAAGGGTTTCTTGCGGTGTACGTAGGAGAGAACCAGAAGAAGAGATATGTGGTGCCAGTCTCATACTTGAATCAGCTTTCGTTTCAAGCTCTTCTCAGTAAATCTGAAGAAGAGTTTGGGTTTGATCATCCAATGGGTGGCTTAACCATCCCTTGTCCTGAGGACACTTTCATCAATGTGACTTCTCGGCTTCAATGATGATTATCCAACATATTGTTCGTCTAGTTAGAGATAGAATTGTTCCTTGTAAATAGAGAAGTTTTTTTCTCTTGTTCTTGAAAGAGTTGTTCTATAATTTTTTTGAAAGTGAATGCCATAGACACAATTCTCTCAATCCCTTTCAATGTGATATTATTTGATCATAACTTCATTTGGCGTCCCTTTGCATTCAACTTACAACTGACATCATTTTGTTTTTTCCCCTTTCAATGACATGTGCTTTTATATATGAAAGAACCTCACCAGATAATCATTACAAAGCATGAATAACAAAACCATGTATAGCTTGTCCTACAGTCAATCCAGATTAACACATCTGAAACACCCCAACTATGTGAAACTCTGTTCTTTGTACATCACAAGTTTCAATTCTTCTTGTCATCAAACAGAGTTAATCTTTGTAAATGGATAGACACCTTTTTTACTTTTACTGCTACAGAGTTTGTTGCAGAGTGTATGAAATTTAATGTTAAATCGGTATTTGATCATACAAAACACTAAGAAATATTTTTCACAGAATCAGAAGATTTCGTTTGTCAATCGGGTTGTAGTGTGATGTGATAACTGAATGATTATTCTGTCTTACTTCTAGAATTTGTCACTCATGTGCTCAAGTGAATCCGGAACACTGTACCGATTGCGCCGTACCAAAGCTGTAAACATCTGTCTTAAACTGAGGTATCCTCTGCAAATAAGTGATATTTGGGGTAATTTGATTGTGTGCAGTGAGATCACTGAGATGGTAATCATCAGATAAAAAAACTAATTTGTCTTAAGACAAAAATCTAAATGAAGATAGAACATCCTCCTACCCATACATTGGTTTGTGTCTATCGAAAACAAAAGCATATATGGGTGGGTCTCACAACTTTCTCGTGCTACTAGTATGGATACATAGACAATAGACAAGTAAGTATGCATGCAAGAATGATGAACATTTTATTAGAAAACGTGATGCAATTTGCATAACTAAAACCATTGTCCTCATACAGAAACATGGGATACACATCTGAGATTTGTAACCTCTTGAATACTCTTCAAGAAAGAAAAAGGAAAAAAGTTAGCATATGTACATTGAATAATTCTATCTCTAACTATAATGTCAGTTTTTTTCTTCTTCTGGAACATCATTACTGAAACCGGGATGTCACATTGATGAAGGTATCTTCACGACAAGGAATCGTTAAACCACCCATTGGATGATCAAATCCAAACTCTTCTTCGGATTTACCGAGTAGAGCTTGAAAAGAAGGCTGGCTTAGATATGAGATTGGCACCAAATACCTCTTCTTCTGGACCTTGTCTTGACCAACGTACACCGCAAGAAACCCCTTTGGCGCTGAAACTGTGTTTTTGCTTGTAGACCACATAGATGAGGGAATATGATCACCTCAGAGAAGACAAGCCCTTGTGAATTGCATTTCATATTAATTAAGTGTATTTTCTCATATTCAATTAATATTCTCATCAAATCATTTGCATTAAACTAAAACAGAGCCATGTGAAACTTTGCTCTAGTCTGTCCTACACTTTAAGACCACTAGTTTCAAGGACTTTTCAGAGAGGTTTTAGTTCATTCATTGATCTTTATATCATCAACCAACAAACAAGCAATATATCCAAGAACTTGAATCTTTTCATAACATCTTTCAGAAGCTTCAAAAGCATTCAAACTTTCAGACAAAAAATATATAGAATGGCTTTCGTAAGAAATCTGTTGGGAGCAAACAAGATTCTTGGACGCTACGTAACAGCAGCAGCCGATACAAGCAAAAGGGCAGCCTCGGCTGCACCAAAGGGGTTTCTTGCTGTGTACGTAGGAGAGAGACAGAAGAAGAGATATGTGGTGCCGATCTCATACTTGAGCCAGCCTTCGTTTCAAGCTCTTCTCAATAAGTGCGAGGAAGAGTTTGGTTATGATCATCCAATGGGTGGCTAACCATCCCTTGTCCTGTAGATGCCTTTATCAGTGTGACGTCTCGGTTTCAATGATAACGTTCCAAAAGAAGAAGAAAACGGAAGTTAGTTAGAGATATAATCATCCAATGTAAATCTGTTAACGTTTTACAATGTGAATAGTTTCACAATTTTTTTATCTCCCAAGTTAAATGAATGTGCAACCAAACAAAATACAAACAGTGAAAAGCTTCTTTACATTTTTACCAAAAAAAAAAACAATGAAAAGCTAACGAGTCTTCAATTTTTTTCTCTCTTTAGATTCGTTATATCTAAAGGTAGTTTAAATTGCTCAAGTTCTCTACCACAATTGTTACTCCACTCCCTTCTCAATCGATTTTCCAAACAGGGATTACATGAACAAATGCTAGAAACAGATTTATCTCTGGTTTTTAGGGTTTCATTCTCTTACGTAGAGTACAATCCACCATGATTATGCTTTCTTCAAACCCTAGTCGTTTTGTTACGTATGCTACTATGGTTTCTTTATTGATTTTTTTTTCTTTCATATTGATGAAAAAATCCGAACTTTTTTTTAAAAATCTATACCGAAATTAACCGAAAATCATCAAAATCGGTTATATTCAGAAATTTAGGTGAAAACCGAAAATAACCAAAAACCGAACCGAAATTTAATTCGGTCACTTTCGGAAATGGTTTTTAAAATTTCGGTTAACCAAAAACCGACGGTTCGGTTCGGTTTCGGAAAACCGAAGTCGCAGGGCTACTTTATACCATGCAGACCAATGTTTTCGCTCGTGTTAGTGTTTGGCGGGAGGACCAGAAACGATCCAGACCGGAACAAATATTTTTGGTTATGATAAATTTAGTCAAACCAGATTATACTCATAGTGGAACACTGCCTAAAAAATTCCGGATAAATGTTCGGGAGTTTGAACCCGACGTGAATCGAACACGCAACCTTCTGAACTGGAGTCAGACGCGCTACCATTGCGCCACGGATCCGGACGATTATCATCTTCACATACGTGTATCTGCTCATGATTTGTTATAATATAAAGTTCTTTTAAATACTTGGTCCTTAGATGAAAACAGCCGAAGCACCGCCGCAGCATAGTGGTGGCTCCTCCTCCACCAGCTACTTTTACTGGTCTTAATCCGCTAGCTGTAGTGTTCTCGTGGTGAAGATGGGATGAAAAAGCAAGACCCAATCAATCTCCCGCACATTTATGTAAAAAGGTTTCGTCTATTTGCAAGAAAGTGGCTAAATACGTTAAAGTTCATAAACTTTAATAGAATCCTGAAATTCTTAGTTATTTGGTTCCTCTTAGATCTTTGAGCATTTTGCAGCGATTGATTTAATCTTTCTTATGACCATTAAGTTCATTCCATAGACCATATATAGTTTATGATCTATTTGATTCCTTTTTTAGATCTTTATTATTAGAGATATGGATATGATGAGTGTACATTGAGAATTTTGCAACCACTGATCTGCTTTTTCTGTAGCAGAATTCAGGGCCAGAACCACCAAGAATCAAATCGACTGTGAAGCGTAACTTGCATGCAGCTTCTCAAGTTAGGGAAGGCATGTACTAGTGTGATCCACTTACTATATATGTAACTAACTTGTGTGTCATTGAATATGTCTCGAAGCCTTGGAATGTTAAGTTAAATATGTAACAGTTTTAGAACAGAGGATCTGGCTAAGCCATCAAATAGTTACTGTTCAAATGGAAGTCTTTGTGGGGTAAAGTCATTTGCCAATGTTGTTAGTTCCTAATAAGATTTCTGATATTGTCAGGGAGAGATGGTTGCATTGAGAGATTCCCAACCCGCGAGGTTTGGGTTGTAACATCTGAATTTGTCATCAACAAGCAAGCAGCAACACATGGAGCGGTATTGCGCATCATATCGATGTTATAAGTTTGTTATGCTCATATATTGTCCTTGATTTTGGTGACTGATTCATGACAGTGAGCTTATGTTTGGAGTAGCAAGGTATTGGTTTCTGAAGTAAGACTCATAAAGGAATTGCGTTTTCCATGTTTTTGTTCGTTCTTTCGGCTTTTCATGTAATCTTGTGAAACATTGTTTTGTATATCAAATCAATGTATAAGGGATGTGGAGAGAATGATGCAGGAAACAAGGGTACATTGGTTTTTTGGCGTTTGAAGCTAGCAACAAAAACTAGTTACTCTTTGTTACACACGTCAACCTCTTTCAAGGGAAATTGCTGAAACACAATCTTGATTCTGAAGTCGCCGATTCTCTTAAGTCTTAGTAATCTAAGAGACAAATTATCAGAACCGAAACAAAGAGATGACAGAGACCAATCGGGATTATAACTCGGCCCAGTAGAGATGACAGATACAAAGAGCTAATCTTACCTGTGAAGCTGAGGCTGGCAGAAAAAGCGAGAGCTCAAAGACTGTGCTGTTGTGTCTTGCATCTGAGTTTGGTTGAGCTACACTGTAGATTCGTTTTCTTTGGTCCAAACATTGGTTATGAAGTGCACAGATACTATGTGAAATCAAATTTCTGAAATTTATATCAAACATAACCTTTTTCACAGACAAAAGACAACATATTTGTTCTTCCAGAAAGCTTCCTTCTTCAATTGGTAGCTTGAGGTCTCTAAAAGATCGGATCTCTTGTTTGTGAACAAACTTGTTGTAAGACTATTCAAAGCCGTCGCATGTCTTACTTCGTCATGGAACTACTACTAGTAGTTATAAGTTACTTGTATAACACGATGGTTTGCAGCAAAAGGCCCACTAACATTTGTTGGTCTGGACAAGCTGTTTCTTGACGATCACAACATATTCAATGGCATATGTAAATATTATAAAAAATAAATTCATATAACTACTACACAAATCTGGTTTTAAATCCCATATAAATTCCATAGTATACGAACAAGAGATTCAGTTAATTTTTTAATAATTTTTCTGGAACTTTCAATTTAAAAAGTTACTATTTTCTCTTTACTTTGTTATGAGATTAAATGAATTTCACATTAGATTTATAAATCAAAAAATTTGTTAATTCGATAATATAAATATTTCATGTGCCCATATAAAATCTCTCTTGGTTACTAAAATATGTATGATTATTTCGAAAAGTACAATTAAAATTTAAAATTTACAATTTACCATTAATTAGATAAAAATTTCAAATATTCAGTTTTTAGAAAAAGACTTAGTTTACAATATTTATCATTTAGGAACCTATAGTGTACTCACTAAGTCACTCTCTATGAGTGGAAACCCTTTTAATCCAGTTATTTGATTAAGGATTTCTAAAAACTTTTACAACTATGAGAAAAAATAAATTATGCGATTAATAAAAAATACTTACAAAAGATTTTCAACATGAGAAATAATATCAACCAATTGTGAATCTTATCTGATATATGATAGTGCAGCAATATAAGAATATCATAAGACATATAAAATTAACGGCTTTCAGATAGTCAATAATATTTTTCATAGTTTATATAACATAATTATCAAATATTAAAAATAACTTACACAACAAACGTTGATTTAGAAGTTTATACATTTTTATAGCAAAACATTTATTGTGGTAAAAAACCACTCTCTATGACTTAGGTTATACGTTCACTAATCCTTTTTACATTTATAATCCTTTAAGATATTAGAAGAAAAAAATCAAAATAATTTTCCTATGTTGATTATTCAGTTTTAATTTGTTTCCACTATTTCCAACACTCGTTGACCTACAGAAGAAGATAAAAAACGATCCGTGATAGATTTCAACACTACACAAAAATACATAATCCATGTAAATAGCTATACATACACAGAGTAACACAAACAAAACTGCAATTGTCGTTTAGAACTCGTTGACTTTCTATACATAAACTTCCATAAAACACGTGTATAGACAAAGTTTCACACACGAATATAAATATGACAGAACAGAAGATGGGTGTACTAGAGAAGTGACGATGATTAACAGAGAATAATAGATCAAAAAAGAACACGAAAATATTACATAAGTATTTTAATTTTCAAACATACAAACATAAAGACTAAGATAATAAATTAAGTCAACGGAAGAAACAGACGAAGATATTCACGAGATATCGTCTTTCTTATTTAATTTTTTTGTCCTACGAAGAGACATTTCTTCAACTCCAGTACATTGCATTACTGCATTGCCCGACTTCTCCAACTAATATGTCCTAATAGTCTAATACTAATTTTATTTATTTTCCTTTAGTGTTCTAACAAACCCTAATGCTCCGTTCAACTTTCTATAAAATTGAGCAAGTTTACAATTAATGCAAGCAAATAATTTGAATCAGTTTCAAAACTAGATTGAGAAATGAACTAGATTATTCTTGTATTGTTGGATAACAGTTGAACCGATCGGACCGTAGTCCGTAGACCAATTGCTAAATAGTTTTGGATTTCTCTTAATGTAATTGTGAATTAGAAAATACTTATTTAAACATATTTACCAATGTTATATACAATTCACAATGATTGTAAATGGTTATTCCTAAAAAGAAATAAGTTAAATGAAAATAATTGTTTTTGTAACAGAAAAAATGATAAATGAAATGAAATAAAAACTGAAACTGGTGATAGAATAATGAATTTCATTCATTCTATTCATTTTTATAATTTTAAACAAAACAAATTAAATTTTACAAATGATTTATAAATGGTTTCATTCTGAAAACTGGAAGTGTAGAATTTTTTTTTTTTTTAATTCATTGTAACTGGTACATCTATCTATATATATATAATTGGGGGTTTTCATTCTTCTGACAAGTGGCATGGGGTTTTTGCGATACATGTCATCCATGTATTTTTTATATTTTAAGTCCTTCTTCTTTTAAATTATTGTAATTTGGCCAAGTACTTTCTAATCATGATTTATCTAATCATTTTCACACTAACTATTATTGTATGAAGTTTGATAATCTATTTTATTGTTCACTAAAATTCAAGATGAATAAATAAATAAATAAAATAATAGAACTATATTTTAAATATTTAATTTATTCACAACTAAAAGTAACATAAATTTTTTTTTGTTTTATTATTTTTACCATTTTCTATTATTTAATTTAAAAATTATATATTTATTTAACTATTAAAAATATAAAATGACCAACCTATCTCATCTTACCATAGAATATCTTGGTTAGAACAAGCAGATGTCAGAAAAAAGTAAAAAGATAAAATATTAAACACAAAAGATCGCGATCAAGCACCAGCGCAAAAAAAAAAAAACGGATCAGAGAAAGAATAATCATCGGAAGAACAAAGTCACCACCGAAACAAAAAGACGCATGTCTAAAGCACCGGAAGCACAACCACCATCTAAGAGATAAGAAGCACCTCACAAACTAAACAAGCACATACAAGGCACTTATGTCAGCGAAGAACCACAAAACTCTGAATAGAAGAAACCAAAGCTCCAAAAGACTAACTCTGCACACCTTTACACCAAGGGATGCATGAGAAAAAGATAAACAACCTGAGTGAAATGAAAGCCAACCACCGAGAAACTAAAACTTAAGCTTGAGACCATAAACAACTTTCCAAGCGCACAAAGTATACACAAAACACTATCTAAACCAGGAGTAGCAAATATGGTGAAATGGAGAACCACAAGAGACGTGATCAGCGATAAAATGGGTAATGAGATGAGAGAACAACGTGATAAAAAGAGACAAAATGAAATCAACAAACCGTGGAGCCATCCTCGAGCTATGAAAAAGAGCATAGAAGTCAGATCACCAAAAATCAGATCTTGAAAACTAAGACGAGCAAAGACTATTGACGGCAAACTAGCGACGAGGAAAACAACATCAATGACAACTAAACTCTGACTCAAACCCAACAAGATGTAGTTTCTAACCTTAGCTAAAACCTAAGAAAAAAGAGGACTAATATTGACCGAAATAACATACAACGCCGTAAGAAACAACCATACAACATGGAACTAATATGCCTAATCTATAACAAATACCAGATAATCTCACAGGAAAATAAGATGAGAAAAAACAAGAGGACATAGGTGAGTCTTTTCCTAGTGATAGTGAGAAGCACTACACACCGGAGAGGTAAACGAAATACATGAATGGTGATGACTCAAGGTCAAAAGATGGAGAAGAGTGCAAAAAACACCTAAAAAGAGTAATGTTCAAAAGTGAAAAATTAAAATACAATTTTGACGCTGTTAATCTTAGAATCAACAAATGCCTAAAGACAAAATTATTGAAATTCAATATATTTTACATCAGAAACTCGCTTCACCACTAACAAGTAGTATTGTACGTACAACGACACATTATTAAAAAAAACAAACACATAATATATTAACTTATTACCTACTATACTACATAACATAATAAAACATCAAATAATGTTCTTTACAAATAAATACTAATCACATTATCAGAAAATCATATTTAAGAATAATAAAATAATATTCTACGTGAAGCGCAGACAACCTCTAGTATCTTGTAAGATTTTATGGATTGTTGCATTCCAAACAAATTTATCCAACAAAATAAATTTAGTTGCAGCCAATGTTATCTTTGTCGCACAAAACTCTGACATCTTCTTTGTGAAAACATTTTATTGATTTTTTTGAATACCATTAGAGATCACAAGTACTCATGGCCGGTTCTGAACATATACTAGTCAAGCAGTGATTTATATCCTCCAAATTTTTCTAAGAAAACTACATAGAAAAACTCTTAAATTTATTTTTAAAAAAGTTTATTGAAATTTTTATTAAATTATTTACAGTTGTAAAATTTCAGAACCGGTCTCACAGCTATTGCATGATTATTCGAGAATGAGAATATGTAGATCTAGTTAATAATATCAAAAATATATATACTCAATGAGGAGTTGGGTTGTTGTTATTAAAGTAAGAAGGAAACAAAAGGTCCAGAACATCATGGTCCAATGGTAAGGGCGGGCTCCTTCCTGCACCCAGGTTGCGAGTTCGAACCCTGTCGGAGGGAACTACCTCATGATGTCTCTAGACATCCTACACGGATGTGGATCCATGCTTTAGGGTTCATTTCCATATCCGGAGAGAGGGTCTATCCGTGGGCTGCACCTCCTCTTGGGGATTAGTATGGGCCCTTCCATGGGTCCGGGATATCTCAGTTAAAAAAAGGAAACAAAAGAGCAAAAACCGCGTTCTACGTAGAAACTGTATGTGTAATTTTAAAAAGAAAAAAGTCAGAGAGTCAACTGACTGTCAGTCCGTCTAGTCAGGGACAGGGAGTCAAGCATTTTGACCCCATTCTCATTAATCCGACGGTGCCTGGTGGGCCTCTTGTTTTATCGGATCCTCCCACGTCATTTATCCTTTTTCCACGACGTCATACGTACATACATTTTTTTTTGATAAAACACATACATTCTCGTTTTCTTCTTTTATTCTTTTGAACTCACACTTGGTGATAAGTTAACTGATCCATTTTTATATATATTAATTAAGATTCTTTTCCAGTTTCTTGGACGATATCTCTAATATTTCAGCCTAAACTTTATAACACGAGACCGATTTAGAACTTAATCGTGTCAAAGACCATGGTAAATGTATGGGAAGTTTCACGAGTCGAGTTATGTACTCTCGTTCCTATAGACTGCAGTTAAGTGTCTGTACATAGGTTGTAAACCTAAAACTAAGATTCCAAATTATATTTCATCACTTCATCTAATAATTGTGTCCACTTTTATTATCTTTTGCAAAATTAATTAATTTAGTTTTTTTTTTGTGTGAAGACAAACTGTTTGTCTGCAAAGTTCTTGAATGGAAAATTTACGAGCATCTGTTATCGCAATCTCCAACGGGCAACGGTCGATATATTTCTCATTATGTACTCTCAAGTCTCAACCTCCCGAATATCTCCACAAGTGGATGGATGCTGTCTGGTCGGTCCAAACAAATTCCTAAGCACAGAGAGTATCAATATATATTCACATATATGAAAATATAGTGTACTATCAAAAATATTTTTATTTTGAAATAATACATAAACTGAAGGAATGGATAGTAAGAGCGACTGGAAAAGATCATATTCATGCATTAAGTTTTGTCCCCACAATTGAAATTAAAAAGTAGGAATTTGTAATTTTGTGTAAAAGAAGACAAATAATTCTACGATAGACTTGTGGCTGCATTATTGGTTGGGCGGTCCATACAACACACACACACAAGATAGACACAAAACTGAATATCAGTCTCATTCTTCCATGCGATTTGGTCGGTTTTCTTATGCGGTCATCCTTCAAAAACGCATATTTTGGGTTAAAATTAAATTTGGCCGTAACATGCGTTTCTCAGTTTTCATGAATTTTTACCATTCGAAAAAAATGCTCGTTGTTATGCTTTTTTTTTTTTTTTTGACAGCAAACATTCACAGACTCATATTGACTCTGTAAACCAATGTGGTAACTCTGCATCCATATGTAAGACGAAAGACGATTGTTTCCGAGCACTGCGTGCTAAGCTATCTGCCTTAAGGTTCGCCGTCCTAGGAACATGAATGATTTCTGAGTTGAGGAAACTTCTTCTGAGAAGCTTAATGTCTTCCAGGTAGCTTTCAAATGCTGGCCATTCTTCTGGTTCCGAAACCATCTTCACCAATTGAGAACAATCCGTTGCAAACGTAACCTGAAATTGTCTTAAATTTTTCATACATTCTATTGCCCATATTAATGCCTTCATCTCCGAATGAAGAGGGGAGAGACATGCCCGTACATTCCTTGCCCCTAACAATCCATCAAAACCCGGGAGAGTGCTAAACCAGCCTTGCCCTGAATACAGGTCCTTATCCTTCCATGAACCATCTGTGAAACACCATCTCCCTGCATTCGCCTGGATGGGTCTGGTCTGTACTTCCTGTACCAAACTTTGATTCCTTAATAACTGCGCTTCAGTCCAAAGTGTTGATTCTAATTCCGCTAACTTAAGAGTGTCCCTCGGATCAATATCAATATTGCTAAACACTTTGTTATTCCGACTTTTCCAGATGTACCATATTATCCATGCAAACTGATGGTCCTCCATTTTTGGGTTAACTCTCCAAAAGAGATGATCCATATTGGCGAAAAAAGAGCTCATAGGAAAGAAATTCGGATTCGATGGTATCTTTGATAGCGTCCAAATTTGTCGTGCTGGAGGACATTCAAAGAACACATGGTTAATTGATTCCTCCTGATCCCCACACCGTACACAACATGTGTCTCCTTGTATTCCTCTTGCCTTTAAATTTTTCATAACCGCTATACAACCTGAAAGTAACTGCCATAAGAAATGCTTTATCTTTGGAGGACATCTTACTTTCCAGCAGTAGGCTTTAAGTATATCCACTGTTGGTCCATAAAATTCCGGTGGTTTTTCCTTGTCTGGATAGACTCGTTCCACTTGATACCCAGATTGTACAGTATATTTTCCGTTGTTAGTGAAATGCCATCCATTCCTATCTTCCATCTGATTCCTACTTAAAGGAATACTTTCAATAATTTTGACATCCTCAGGATCCACCAAAGTCCTAATTACCGATAAATTCCATGTTCAGGATTCCGAATTAATGAGAGAATCCACTGTGAGATCCGGGTAACTGTGATGAAGGTTTTTGTTTGCTGGTCTCGGGCGAGTGGATGGGATCCATGGGTCATTCCATACAGAAATAGATGACCCTGTTCCCACCCTTTTAATTAGTCCTTTACAAACCAGAGATCTAGCAGAGGTAATACTCCTCCAGCCATATGATGGGGAGTATGATCGGATCGGTTCCAGGGGTGAAGCATTCCTGTAGTACCGTCCTTTGAAAACTCGAGAGAAAAGAGTATTCGGCTTCTCGATCAGCCGCCACAATTGCTTGCCAAGCATCGCCGTATTAAAGTCTGTAAGATCTTTAAACCCTAATCCGCCATTATCTTTAGGAACACATAATTTATCCCATGATTTCCAATGTATGCCTTTTGTACATAATCCGCCATTATCTTTAGTTGTTATGCTTTTATATAGACAAATATAGATTTAATTAAAAAATTGTGCCAACGATAATTACTAGAATAAATTTAAAACTATAAATAGTCTCTTATTCAATCTTTTTTCAAAAATAAAAGTAGTCTTATTCAAATAAGTTCACTTATTCAATTCCTTTGCAGAATAATATATAAAGTTTTCATTTAAATTTCGTTTTTGATTGCAATTTTTTAACTGTGTGGAACTAGTTGAATTCCAATTTTGCTCTTTTTAATGACATAGTGAAGTTTTAGAGAAATGCTTATTTCATTAACTTATACAATCTAATTATCTAAATAATAACATTTTAGAAGAAATGCTTACTTCCGCTAATGTGTGTTCCTCTCAACTTACAACCATTTAGACCCAATAGTAAAAGTGCAGAGGAAAAATATTGTTCATTTGTAAGGAAGTAGGAAAAAAACATACTTTAGGAGCTTGGTTAATAATTAATATCAAAGAGAGGAGCACAAAAAAAAAATCACAGCTTTCAAAGCTTGAGTTATATATTATCGGCGAAACCCATTGTGAAAATAAAGTTCCCTCAAAAAAAAACCATCGTGAAAATAGTTTATAGAGAAAAAGACTAGGATAGCACCAAACCAAGTTTTTGTTCCCAAAGTAGCACTCAAGGCTCAAAGTCATAAAAATAGGTTTCATTAAAGAGGTAAATATACACTTATACCCCTTGGGTTAATTAATCCAAACCTTAGGGTTTAGAGTTAAGGGGTGAGGTTTTAGAATTAGGGTTTAAAATTTTATAAAAAATAAATACTAAAATAAAAAATAAAAATTTTAAAAACAGTTTCAAAAAGTATTTTTAAATTATAAAAAGAAAATTTGAAAAAAAAAAAAAAAAATTTCAAAAAAAAATTTCAAAAAAAGAATTATAAAAATTTCGAATCTGAAAACATATAATCTGAAACTATAAAATTTTTTTTTTTCATTTTTTTATTTTTATTTTATTTATTTTTATTTATTTTTATTTGTTTATTTAATTTTAAACCAAGGGTATTAGGGATATTTTACCCTTTAATGAATGTCATTTTTGTGACTTTCTCTTTCTAGTGCTATTTTTGAGACATAAATTTCAAAAGGTGCTATTATTGACAATTGCCCTAGTTTATATTATCGTTATTTTGTACGTGCAGGCAGAGTCGTGCCTAAGGCATACAAAATGAGGCAATTGCCTTAGGCCCCCTCCAAAACTGTTAAATTTAGGGCCCCTTTTTTCCCTAGTACTTAGTTTAATTATTTATATTAATTTCATTTAATTTTATAATTTAGTTAATTGTTATATCACATGGTAGTTTGTACATTGAATTAGGATTCTTGAATTTGCAACGGTAATATTATCTATTTATACTATGAATTAAAGATATAAATTTATAAATAGATATATAGTTTTATTTTTCATGGTTGTAAATAAATATAAATATCTACTATATTATAAATATCTTATTTTTATTTTCAATATATATATATTATATTCTATAATTATAAAATTCTAAATTTTTGGTACAAATATAAAAGTTTGTATAATTTTATTTTATTAATAATTTTTGTAAGAAAATTTAAACCTAGATAAAATTATATTATTTGTCTCGGGCCCTCAGGGTCTTTCGCACGGCACTGCGTGCAGGCTCCAGTTATTCCCTAAATTTACCTTTCTTCCTATCATTTTCTAGCAAATTGTAAATATCTTATCAGTCATGCTCAATACCTTCGTCATTGGCCGGCTCATCATTATATAAGATGTTGAATCATATTTATTCCATTTTTAATATAGAATTTGTTATTGTCGGTTTGCATGCATATATCTAGTAGACATGTGTGGAGCTTTCTATGGTTGTAAATTTCACGAAAAATGATATCGCTTGCGAAGAAGACGGCATTTATGGAAGCATTTCGACGTTTGTTAAACTTTCAAAGTCAGTTGGGGGTAATTCTTGTATGTGATGTTACTGTTCGTAACCCATATTGTGGGATACTAAATTTAGATTCGGATATGGAAAGTCAAAATGTAGGATATGAAAAAATATGAAAGTGAAACATACATAAGATATTAATTAGTACATAAGAATACAAACAACTAAATAAATGCAAAAAGAGCCAAGAAAAAGGGTTGACAACCGCCAAGAAGGCCCAGGCCACGAAATGCCTGTGGCTCCCTTGTTCCCAATACATTATGTATGTATAATAGTTACTGTTCTAGATATTTTCCAACTACGTAAGATATTGTTATAATTATTTCTTATATTAAATTGACGTTAGAAGAACTGTTTTTATTACTACAACATTCTAGTAGGAGAGAACTTGAATGTGAAGGATACTAGATACAAAGGTCGGTCGATCCATGTAACTAACTTGATACCGCTGATAAATAATTGCAAGGAAGGGTCCATTATAAAATTTTGACTAGTAATATATTAATTTAAGAATAAAGTTGGTGAAATAAATAAAAACTAAATGTTCAAGATTCAATGTCAGGAAAAGGTACACAATTATAGTTATTATAATAAATGATACTACCTTACTATATATACAGATTTGATGACCAGTGAGATTGTTTTGATGGGTAGCATTAGGTTTTCGTCAGTGAACGAAAGTTTAGAACACACAAGAATGTGAAAGATACGATCCGAATCTTGATTTATAGAGCAAAATATATCTATAAGTATTAGAATAATGGGGCGGTGAATGAAGGGTCCATAATTATAGAAGTGTGACTATTATGTATTGACATAAAAATAAAGTTGGAGTTCTAAAATTTCTATTATTTATTGTAAAGTAAATTATGTCACATAACTACAAAACGGATGACTAAAAAGATTGCATTGATAGGTAACCAAATCCAAAGAAATTCTATTGGGGAAAACGAATACGATTTCGGAATTTTCATTTTAGTGAGGACAAGACTTTTAATAATAAGTTCATAAGACATTTAGGTTTTAGATTAGTTAACCAATTCTAGTATCATCTTTCTTAAACCTCTTTCAAATCCTTAAATATATATCATCTTCTCGAACAGCTTGAATCTTTTTTTTTCTTTTCATATTATTACTGATTTAACCTAAAATTTACAACTTGGTTAAGTCAATTACTAAATCACAATTAATGTTGAGTTTTCATTTTGCAGATTTAGCGAAAGAATTATTTAAGTTTGTTTATTATTTCTTTTAAATCACTTGTAATCTATGTAAAAAACGTAGGTTTTTAGATTCTATATGTAAGAAGTTTTAACCAAAATTTGCAAGACACAAAAACCACAATCCTGCACTTTTAGTGGACAATTTATATAGACCTTGTTTTGTGAAGTTAGAGGTGTCTTATAGTACAAGATATATAATGCAACCAATAGACAATAATATCACATATGATATCATTAGTTACATAAAATAATAAATAATATATAGTTACTTTTCCTATATTTTATCGCTTTTTATTAAGTTGTTATTTGTTTATTTTTCAGCAGAATAGGAAATAAGTAGTTTCTTGAAAAAGTCAAGTTAGAGGTAAAATATATCGAAATCTGAGGCAAAAATTTCATCATTTTAATATTTTATAAATTAAGTTGCATATAGAACGAATTTAATACAAAATTTATCAAACCAGTCATATAAATCCATGATATTTAATTTTTGTTCTTGGATGAATATGAAAAGTTGACCAATTTTAATTGATATTTGAGTTAAATGTATTTGCAATATATATACACACATACATATACCTATATTTTCTCCACCCTATGCTAGCTAAAAGCCAATGGAAGACTCGTATGAATTAAATATGAACTTATTTCCTTCCCTATTTATCATTTTCTTTAATTTATGGTATAAATCTTAGACTTGGAACATATAGAAAATGTATGTTTTGGAAGGGTCCATGTCCATGACTCCAAATCGAAGTCACGCACGCGATTTCCTATCCTATACACCCATTGTCCGTGGCTCCAACTCCAAGTCATGCACGCGATTTCCTATCCTATACATCTATTTTTTACATTAATAAAATATAGTTTTTGACAAAGCACATAAGCTAAATTTTATTTTATAGTTTTAGATTACTTTTTTTTTTAAACTAAAATAGAATTAAATTCGGGTCTATTAAAAACGCAGACCTAAGCACCGGGTGAGAAGTGCACCCCACAAAAGTTTTAGATTACATTCTTGTAGATTTTTTTATATCAGTTAAAACCATATAAATTTATTTGCATTTTAGTTTTTTATTTGGTTTAAAATGAAGATATATTTAATCTAAAATATGTCCCAATATACTAAGCTAATAAATAAAAGCCGGTTTTGATATCATGATGGCCTAATGGATTTCTTCTATTGTTTATAAATTCCGTAAGTTTTAGTCTGCGACATACAGTTTGAAAATTCTCTCTGTACTCAGCTTATGCTATTTGTTGTACATTCATAGATTTCTTTTGAATTGAAAACACTTGATAATGTTTTTTTGTCATTGAATGTGTCCTCAAGGGAACTACCAACCAAACCGGCTGTAGTTAAACAAAGTAGCAAACAAATTGAAGAAAAAAAGGATGCCAGTAGGCACCATAAAACCCTAACAAAAGGGACTAGAAAATAAAACAGAATTTATCAAAACTCGAAGACTCTAATGCTGCTTCGAGATAACTGATAGAGGAGTCCTCAGACAGCGCCTGCTGCTTCCATTCTGATGCGAGTGTCAAGCCAGTCTGGACCATACCTAGCCAAGTACTATTGCTGCCATTGAAAACATTTGATAATTTAAACAAGAAAGTGATATAAAGCCAGTAAAACGTAGAGTAAGGTTCCGCAAACCCCACTCTTCTTTCGTAGAAGCCCCACTACCACCTCCCTCAGCTCTCTTTTGACTTGATATTTTTCATTAGTTTTCCATACTGAACTTAACCATAACAATTTCTAAATCAATAATTAATATGAAACAACTTAGAAATGGTATAAGCTAGTATATAATTAAAACATTGTAGGGGAGATGGTTATTTAATATTCATAGATATGCTATACAAAAAAGTTGTGAAGAATATGCAGGCTTCTAAAGTTCAGCTTCTTACTGACTTTTGGAAAATTATAAGGGAGTGTTAGCAACAAAAAAAAAGCCACATGGAAAGTTTGTTTCGCATTCATATTTGTAAAAACAATAATTTATAATGAAGATATGGTGGGCCAAAAAATCATTTAAAATTTAAAATGAAAACAGTTAAAGAACGTTCACGAAGCAAATGAAAAACACGTAAATATATTTATGACGAGTGAAATAGTGAGAATTTATAATACATATTATTATATTAGTGTTATAGGCCACCAATCAGAATTCTTTGGTCGGTTTAATGAATAATTTAACAAGAATATTCCAAAACTTAGTAGGAGGATTATTTTATTTTAATTTTCGAGACCTGATAACAGTGACATATTATCGTTTCTTATGGCCCTAAGCACAAATCCACTTAGAAAAAAGTTAACAAAAGCTTAGATTCGGAGGAGAAAATGTATGGCGTTTGAACCAGAACTCCTCACAAATTAACTTTAAAAACAATGTTATTATGCATCCTTTACGGTTATACCACTACGCACAATGAGAAGGCTTTGTTAATGTCTCTGCGTTTTTTATATAACAATGAACATTACATTCAATTAGATCAAAAACAATTAATAGGCTATTGCGTGTAACTGGAATCTAACTACATAATCTTATGAATTTTATAGGGTCTTAATACTTAGGTAAAAGGAGCTAATCAAGATTATATGATCTACCAAATGAATCATATACGTGCGTGTGTGTGGGATTAATTTCTTAAACACAGCCTTTAAAAAAAAAAAAAATTCTTAAACACATCATAATACAAGCCTTGTTAAACTATTAGATATTTGTGTTTTATGACAACAAAGAACTAGATATGGAGAGTGAGAGAAAGGTCAAAACTCCAAAGGCACGGCTAAGAAAACAAAACCGTGTACACCATGTCCTCAACTTGACAAGTCTTTGTCTCCTCCTTAACTCACTCTGTCTTATTCTAGTTAGGTCTCAACTTCCAGAAACGACGACGTTTCATTCCGATTTAATCTTTTCTCCTTCTCTTATCTCTACCCAACACCACTCAGTTTCATCTCTCTTATTTCCCTTCCCTTGTTTAGTATAAAAACCAGCAAACCCTTAATCTTTTTTCATCTTCATCTTAATACACATGCATACACATATACATATAGTGTCTTTTTAGTTTTTACATATGGCAATTGTACCATCCACAACAAGCATCATCACCATGATGAGTAACCAAGTCAACAACAACAATGAAAAAGGTATAGAAGAAGATGCTCACAGAGGCGGCCACGAGAGTCGTCTTCAAAATGATGATGAAGCTGATGATCATGATCAAGACATGGTTATGCCTGGATTCCGATTCCATCCCACCGAAGAAGAACTCATAGAGTTTTATCTTCGCCGTAAAGTTGAAGGCAAACGCTTCAATGTAGAGCTCATCACGTTCCTAGATCTTTATCGCTATGATCCTTGGGAACTTCCGGGTAAATATAACATTCCACATGTATATTATACACAGAGATACCGCTACTTGAAACTTTTATTATATACACTAATACATACACATGATATACAATTTATTAAGATCTCTTAAACCTATATAGCCTTCTTATTAATTTTATATATGTTGATCTGCTATATTCTCATTTTCTTTCAACACTTCCTTCTTTATATTTTCACTTTTCAGAATAACTGATCTGCTTTTTCTGTAACCCAAAAATGGTAGTGTGTTTATGTAATGAAATTCAGAAGAATCTACCATCTATTCATTTCTTAAGCCTATGAAAATCTTTATCTCAATCACAACTTAATATATATATATATATACTTTTTTTTTCTTGACAACTTCATAAAATATTTATAATGGATGTCTTATTTTTGGTGTTATCATAAGATTATATATATGTATATTTGATGATACATATGTGTAATAATATACAGCTATGGCGGCTATAGGAGAGAAAGAGTGGTATTTCTATGTGCCAAGAGATCGGAAGTATAGAAATGGAGATAGACCAAACCGAGTAACGACTTCGGGGTATTGGAAAGCTACTGGAGCTGATCGGATGATCAGATCAGAGACTTATCGGCCGATCGGATTAAAGAAAACCCTAGTTTTCTACTCCGGTAAAGCTCCTAAAGGCACTCGTAGCAGTTGGATTATGAATGAGTATCGCCTCCCTCACCACGAAACTGAGAAATATCAAAAGGTATAAAGTCATCATTAATCAATTCTTGGTAAACACATATATAGAACCCTAGCTAGCTAGGTATCAGCCTTGCAAATTTGAAATGAAATCCCTAGATTGTTTGAATTTCATATCTTGATTTAATGAACATTTATTGATTTTCGTGTCAAAATTGACTCGATAAGATCCAAAACGCTTGTCACGGAAATAATTAAATGTAAGGCGGCGTTTGCGCTTAAATCCAGAAAATGTTCATGCCATACGCATGAAGTCTTTAAATTACTAGCCATGGCCCATATGTATTAGTAGAAGGCATTAATAAGATAGCTACCTGCGTATACATACACACAACTATCACATTCAAAATTCATATATCTAGCTACATTTATTTATATATACCTTAATTCTTGCAGAGGCTTAGTTAGTGATCTTACAATTCATCACATTGTTCCTGCTCCTACATTCATGACTGATTTTTAAGTTGCCAGACAGTTTTTTGAAAAATCCTATGGCAGATATATAAACCTTTATATAAACTTATGATTGATTACTTATAAATAGTAATGTACATGTTTACTGGCGAATTGATAGATACATTATGTATTCGGTTTTGTTGCTAAAACACCAAGCTTGATATAAAAGTTTACAAATCTAAATGAGTTTACGGAAAGCATGACTAAGGAACTACAAATATATAATCAATTTGTCTTAAATCCCAGAATTGAAAAATGTGATCTGATTTATGTATCACAATCTGACATATGTGTATATATGTATACGTCAAATGAGAGTACTCTACCAATGAATCTTCATATAGTTGAAATCATATTCTCTAATATTCATATATAAACTTATAACAAGATATGTATCTCAAGTCTCTGATCAATGTTTTTATGTATATATATATAGGCTGAAACATCATTATGCCGAGTGTACAAAAGGCCAGGAGTGGAAGATCATCCATCCTTGCCACGTTCTACATCCACAAGACTGCATAACCATAACTCATCATCATCATCCCGCTTGGCCGTGAGACAACAACAACAACACCTTCCTTCCTCTTCTAATCATTCCGACAACAATCTTAACAACAACAATCTCGACAAGCTCTCAACCGAATATTCCGGCGACGGTAGCACCATAACCACTACAAACAGTAATTCTGACGTCACCATAGCTTTAGCCAATCAGAACATCTATCGTCCAATGCCTTTTGATGCAAGCAACACACCAATAATATCTAATCAAGAAGATGATGAAACCGCAATAGTTGATGATCTTCAAAGACTCGTTAACTACAGCCAAATATCTGGTGGAGGTAACATCAATCACCAATACTATCAAATTGCTCAACAGTTTCATAATCAACAACTACTAAAAGCAAATGCGTTGCAATCGGTGACGGCAGCGACTACAGCAGCGTTAACGCCTCAAACGCAGGCGACGTTAGCGATGAACACGATCCCTGCAGGGACGATTCCAAACAATGCTTTGTGGGAGATGTGGAATCCACTAGTACCTGATGGAAACAAAGATCATTATACTAATATTCCTTATAGATAAATTAATCAGATTTTGAACATTACCAATTCCTTAAATAATGCTGCTTCATTATATCTATATTATGTATACTCGTTATGTATTTTAAACAAGTTAGTAATAGCTAGACTCCGATTGCTTTCTGGCTGCAATTATGTAATGGAACTGATTTTTCTACGTGTATCCAATTTATGAGTTATTTATATATGAACTACAACTTATTCTATCCGATTTAACAACGTATGTAACCGAACGGAGGTAACGATAAACATTTTGATCCAAGAATCGAACAAAGCAAATAATAATGAAAGTTTATATACTCGATTGTATTTTTTATATAAGAAACAAATCAAACAACACAAAGTAGACTAATTTAAATCACAAATTTCTAATTATGTTTTGGCAATATATATGTGTCTATATCGTTTTAGACTGTATCCAAGTTGTCAAACCTGATTAGTGCGACTCTGCGGATAAATAATCTATTAACTTTTCCTAATTCAGTAACATGGTGACGAAAATATATGAAGACGCTGGCTAGTTTTGTCTATACGTGTGTGTAAGAATTAGGGTTTGTTTAGCAAAAAAAAAAAACAAGAATTAGGGTTTGACGAAAATAAACCTAGGAAGTGCAATGTAAAAAAAACGTACGTTTTAAATAACATATCAGGACGAATGTCAGTCCAAAATATATAGTTAAACGCTTTTTAGTTTGGTTATCCCTTGTTCGAATATGTCATGTGTATTTTAATTAAGAAAAACGTTGATACAGTGGTTTTGTTCAAATAGTTGTGTATAACAAATGTTTTAAAGTATATAATTAGATTATTTTTTTGACATTTAATATATATATATAGCAGGTAATTCATTCAAAAGCAGATAATACTAAATTTCAACTCCATCAAATAGCATTGAAACAAGATTTTTTTTTTGTTTGTAATTAACACGAACAAGATTTCCTAATAAACGAAATGCTGCTTGTCTGGTCGGGTGATATAAAGAGAAATTAGAGATTGATCAACGCGCATTCGCGGATGTTAATTTACTTTTTTATTAATTGAGATTTGCTTTTCTATTATATGTTTTGCATGTGTCCATATATAACTAATTGTATATTAATTATTTAAATATTTTCGAGGTTCATTGAATCAAATCATAATCGAATCAGTAATATGTAAGGGTAGGCAAAAAACTGAATCTGAAGAACTGAACCCGATCCAAGAAAATAGTAACGAACCTGAACCGAAATTGATGAACTGAAGTATTTCGGGTTCAAAATACTTCGGTTCAAAATTTTGATGAACCGAAGTATATCCGAACGGGTTCAAAATTTTGGTATTTAGAGAACCGAAACCAAACCCGATCTGAACCGAAGTATTTCGGGTATCCGAGTGTATCCGAAATAAATTTATGTACCTAAATATATTAATTATTTTTAGATTTAATGTATATTAAAAAACCATCCACAATATATAAGAATTTTTAAGTTGTCTAAAATACTTGAATATATATACAAATAGTCAAAAGTAAATGTATAAAATAACTAAAATATACTCAAAACACCAAAAATACTTAAAATATCTATTGATTCTCTATAAAATATTTAAACCAAACCAATTTATATGTTAAGTTTAGGTATTTTGACATATGTTATTCAAATTTATACGCAATATATTATTTTATTTATAGATTTTGAGAAATTTCATGTATATAATAAATTTTAAAAATTTAAAATCATTTAAATGAGTTATCCGAACCTGAACCGAATCCGCAAAGATCTGAACCGGACGCGAACTAAAATTTAGAAATACCTGAATGGGGGTGAAATATTTGACCCTGAAGACCCGAAACCTGAATAGATCTGAACCGAACCCGAATGGGTACCTGAATGTCCACCTCTAGTAATATGGTTACTTTTAGTTATTTGGTTATAGGTATTTTTAGTTTGGATAAAAAAAAAACCTGAATCAAATCGAGTATATGATTACTTTTGGTACAAATATTTAAATATGTTTTAAATACATTGGCTGACAAAAAAAGGTTTCTATATATCAAAACCAAATTCACCCGGATTTGAGAGGACCTGATTCGGAACCCACGTAGAAATTTATAATATTAGAGTTGAGAAAACCCAGAAAATCTCGATATCCGAAAGAAATGATCACCAAACGGGTACCTGAATACCAATGTTTTACTGATTTTGTAAACAAATAAAAAAAACTCTTTGTTAATCATTTTAAATTTTTGTTACAAATGGAAAATTTTCATTCAAAAATGTCGAATTATTATGGTTGACATATAAAATAAATATTGTCGAATTATTATGGTAAAAACAATTAATAAAATATTTAAAAAGAATGAAAAAATGTAAAAATGTCATAAATTACTTAAAATAGGTAAGTTTTTGTAACGTTCTTACCGTCCATGATTGATGGATTTCCTATGCCCGCTCTTCTGACCCGTGGAACCCATTTTGTGTGAGGGGCGGTGAGTTAACTCATCAGAGACTCGAAAGTCTTGTTTACTAGCCTTTCAATCATCACAAGACCTCTTTATGTGCTTCATCCTTACTCGCATCGCGAATCACTTATTGATTGGTCACCCATCCTTCTATTATTTCAGCCCAAACATGTTTAACTATAGAGTTCTAAACATATATGTACCTAAAAAAGTAAGTACATTTTGTTGACATAAATAGCCAAATCAATTCTTTTAAACATTTTCCAACATAATAGAAATCATGTGTTACAGAAAGGCTCAGTCACAAGACCTCCATTGACACACTTGAACAAAGGTTCACCATATCCGATGGAAAAATTAAAATCCACATCAAAGTCGGCTAAGTCTTGCAACCGCACACCAGAAAGAAAAAGATTCATATCAGGTTAAGTTCACCAAGCTAGGCTTGAAGGCGACAACGAACACAGAACACTACACATCGTCTTACACAACCATTAAGGTTCCTTTGCTGAACTGATTAAGAAAACAAAACAAGATAAACACATTATCTTCTTTTTTTTAGGGACTAGTTTCTCAAATAATAAAAAATGAAATAAGTTTTCGTAAAGAGAAGAGGAGAGACAGTGTAGTTTGGTTAGATAGTGAATCATGGTCTATTTTTTTGGGTTAGTTGGTGAGTGCTATTTCCAGTTAACTAATCTCTCTCTCTCTGAGATATTCTTATAAAATTCATCTCTTCAAATTCTCTGCATTTGACACAGATTTTGATTTTCCCCGGAACAGTGGTCATCTTCGCCGGCAATTGTGAGGCTAATTCATTCTCCGGGGATCAAACGGAGGGTCTCACTATTCCTACTCCTCGTACTGTTGAAGAGGTCTCTAGCGACTTCAGAGGTCGACGAGCTGGTCATTAAGGCTCTCTCACCATCGGTGAGTTTGCTCCTATCTCTCTCTGTCTCTGTTCTTTCCTGTTTTGTCTGATTACGGCCTGTTTTGTCCGAAAAAGTTACCATCTTTATGGGGCTTCTTGTCATTTCGTGAAATTTGACGTTTCTGGCCTTCTGGGTTTGGTTTATTTGTTCATGCAGATATGGTGAACCTTTACCAAACGTGCCATCCTGGTGAGTTATGTCTTCCTCAGTGTTAATCACAATTGCTTATGATGAGTAAAAGTTTTCAGGAGCTTCATCTTGTTTAATTGTTTGGTAAAAATGTTAAAAAAACTTTCTCATAGCGACTCTGTTTGTTTAGATTATAGTTTTCTATCTTTCTCAGCCTTATGGAAGAGTTGATTTGTTGATTTTGAGTGTCTACCTGTTAGTCCTCTCCTCTGTGTGGTTTCTATTAAGGTGTGTTTGCTTTTTTTTTTGTTTATTTAGAGAACGATAACTTGTGTCTCTTTGGACTTCCAAATGATTCTCTTGTGTTATCCATGTGCCTGGTTTTAACAATATCTGTGAGTTTTTATATTAACTCACTTGCTGCTGTTCAATGCATCACTCTTTTTTATAATTTCGGTTTTCTACTTTCCATCTCTTGATTCATGAGACATAGTTGAAGCCCACAAGTGTTATGAATCCCACCAAAGTGAACCAATGTTAGTTGAGTAACATACATGATTCATGTCATTAGAGTTGATGCGCCTAGGTAGTTTGCACTGGAATGTAGCTATTGTTGGCAGCTGGGAAAGAATATATGTATCTGTAGTGACCACTTGCCTTCTTGATTCTTTTTGCAGGAAGAGGCTCTTTCAGATGATAAACGACCTCCCAACAATTTTTGAGGTTGTGAGGACGATGATGAGCATGGTGGCCCTTGTGGCTCTTGCGGAGACAACTTCGGTACAGATGAGTTTTGGATTTGCTGCGACGAGTGTGAGAAATGGTTCCATGGAAGATGTGTGAAGATAACACCTGAAAAAGCAGAACATATCGTACATTACAAATGCCCTAGATTCAGTTACAAGAGAGCCAGACCTTGTTGATGTTAAAATAAAACAACCAAAAGAAGAAGAGAAAATAGTTAAAGGAGGAAACTGTGAAAGAAGGAGAAGAGGTTCCTAGTTTATTGAACAAAAGGGTTTTAGAAATTGCAAGAAGGGTAAAAAAATACGCTATTTTCAATTGGGTAATGTCTTTTCTCTTTTGGGATTTTTTCTTGTTTTTCTTTCTTGTCTGCCTTTTTTTTTAGTTGGAAATATGCTGGAGTATATATTATTTATCAACTATTACTATGTCTTTCATAAGCCTACATATATCAGCTTATGTGATTTTGCGTGGCTTTTTATTATCACGTAAACTATATCCTCCAGTTTGACCCCCCAAATAAAAATTAAAGATTGTAATCAGTATTAGTAATTAGTAATCTTTTTAATTTATGTCATATATTTCTCTAATCAAAATTTTACCGAAAAGGCTGTTTTCTCAATGATTTTGCCATCAGTTCAGGTCTCAGATTACCAGATCGATAACCAATGGGTCGCAGTGAGGTTTGTCGATTCCGATGGTTTCCCGCTCTTCAAAGACGATCGTATCGTTAGGGGCATCGTCGGTTGGCGACCGAGCCAGCCATCTTGAACTCGTCTCAGCCTTCCGTCCATAAGTTTTGATCGACGAGATCGAATCGCGATAGAATTGCGATCCCCCAATGATCATGCTCACACTTCGATGGTTGCTGTCGTTTCTTCGGTCATCCTGCCTCCTTCCGCGTTTCTCGCCTGACTGATTTTCGCGGGTGTCTTTTTCGGGGGACTCTTTATCAGTTTTGGGAGGGCGATCGGAATCTAGGAGGACATCTTTTATGCTTGTGACCTTCGAAATTTCACCAGCGAGGAGCTTCACAGCAAGCCTTGCGCCGAGAACCTTGCAGTTCATAGTGGAATGACCTCTGGTCTAGTGGAACTCGCAGTAGGAATTATCCTTAAACTGGTTCCTGGTCCAGGTATTTCCGGAAGTCTTTCCATGTTCGGAGTTGATAGCGTAATTATGCTCACCCTGGAGATCTTTTCCCTCGTGGTGAACATACATGTCGTTATGAGGGTTTTTTCTTCTCGCGGGCGTCTTCAGCGGGTTGTACTTTTGGGAGAGAACTTTCATCTTTTCTTCCTTTATGATGAAGCCCGCTGCCTTGTGAAGAGCGTCCTGGATTGTTCTCGGTTTTTCAAGGGATATCCATTGCCGGAGTTTCGACCTGTACCAAAGAGTTTTCCGCAAAGCGTCGACTGCCACTTTGTCGCTGATTCCAGTGACTCTTGCCATTACCAGCTTGAACCTTTTCATGAATTTGCGGAGTGGTTCGTCTTTTCTTTGAGATAGACTCCAAAGGTCAGCGTCTGAGGTTTCCATGTCCATGAACATGGAATACTGTTTGAGAAACTCTGAGGCGAGCTGATGTGGTCATCAGATCAGCAACTGAACCGGAGGTCAACCCAAAGCCCTACTCAACCAGCCAAGGCGCAAACCAGGACATAAGTGCACGGAAAATGCCATATCTTACAAACCAGGAGGGTTTAAATAACGAGGCTAATTTTTATGGATTCTACACTCAAGAAGGAGTCCAGGCCAATTGGAATTGGGCCAAAATATTCACGGAGCAAGACGTTATGAATTTTACAACTCAGAGGTTTCTCAGCCTGTCCATCTGCGAGTATCCGACTTTAGAAGGAGATTTAAACTCAAGTAAGGAGCGGCCTGAAGCAAATCCCGTCCTCAAATTCAAGAGCATTCTTTCAGATTTCCAGAAAGCCAAAGATCAGGAGAAATGGACACGGAAATCAGAAGATATGTTCAATTTACCAGAACCGGTCAAACCAGTGCTACACTCGCCTCAATTGGAAGCTAACCGGTTCAATCAGCTTCAAACCAGAAATTGGCGACCAGGAGATCATTTCAACCAATCAGGAGGTATTCCAGAAGTCCTTAGCTGCACCAGAACCCAGGAGATCAGTCGGTTCAATAGAGAATCACTTAAATCAAACCGGAGCTATTTATGGAAAGATTGGACAATCTTTCGGTTTGATCCATTCCAAGCAATTCCAATCCAACCAGGAGAACCAGACGACGTCCAGACTAAACCAAGACATCCAGGAGACATTATACAGGAGCCAGAAGAGTTCTACAACTTCATCCCATGCACCAGCCCACATAGGAATAAGAAGATCCCCATTATCACCAAACTGCCTTATTTGGAGTCTTTTGCATTCAAACTCCAACAGCTCTTTTTCTACCAAGGCAAGGACGAGATCAGCATCTATCAAGCATTCAAGAAGGTCCCAAGAAAGCTCTCTTATCCCCTTAAACCGTCCAGGTTCAAGAAGAATCAAGTTTCTCACTTGGAGCCAAAATCCCATAAAAGGCTCCAACGGCTAGTTTCCGATTTTGTTAGTTTGCTTGATTTGTTTCCTTTCTTTTCTTATTATGAACGTTAGAATTAGTTTCCAGAGCATTATATAAGCTCTTAGATAGTCATTGTAAAGAGACACCCTTAATCACCAAGTTAATAGAAAGTTTATTCAGTTTTATCAAAGTTGTTCTTTGTATAAAATATCGGTCTTTAGGATTCAAAGAGAGATTCTTTGTTGTCTTATTGATTTCGTGAGTCTATTTGTTTGTGCAAAACAAACAAGCTCAGTACACAGATTGAGAGAGTCAATCACTTCGATCCATCATTCCATCAGATTGAGAGATTCAATCAAACCTTCCTCCGCAAATCCACTTCAAGCCATCATTTGATCAAGCTGAGAGTGATACACATCCAGCAGCCTGATTCCATCCTATCCTTTGTTTATTTATCTTGTTTTATTATCATTATCATCATCATCTCTTTGTTTTCATATTTGTTTCTGTTTGCATTATAAAACTCTAAAAACTCATAAAAATCGGTTCTCTTTGTTTTCAGGTTTAAACCTTGGTTCCACCATTTTTATCAATTCGTGGGTTACCCCCCCCCCCTGTGCCTACAACATTTTGGTATCAGAGCTCAAGCTCCTGACTAAGGTGATATCTATCCTTGCATCATATTTCATTTGCTTGCATTTGTTTGTTTTTTATCTAAAACCGAAAACTCATAAAAACAGTCTTTTGCTTCAAGTTTTTGTTTCTGCATATTTTGTTCTTGCTGTTCTTATAAACCACGAAAAATAAAAAGAAAGATGTGTTTGATTCATATTACTTGCACTTAGTTTCGAAATTCTTGTTAGTTTCCTTTTTGTTTTGTTTCCATAATCAAAAATTCCATAAAAATTGCTATTTTGAATTTGTTTCCTTTGTTTGCATATCCTTAAGAAAAGAAAAAAATCATACTAGTTATTGTTTCATGCCATATTAGTTGGTCCATTTCGTGATTGCATCATAAAACCAAAAGAAAAATTATTTATTGCATAGTTACTTCATTTCGGTTTATACTTGCATTTTTCTCGGTTTAGTTTAAATTAGTTTTGCATTGTTCATTGCTCTTATGCTTGACCAAAACTTCCCATACTTCACTTGATCTTTGAGATTGATTTCAGGGAGCAATGGTAGAAGAAGCACACGGCCAAACCCTAGAGGCCACACTGAGCCAACAACTAATAGCTATACAAGAGCTCAATGATAAGATTGCTCAGTTGGGAAAAAGGAATAAGCCACAAGACCGACGACCACAACATAGAGAAAGAAGATTTGGAGATGCACCAGAGACTGGCTATGTTGAGCCTAAGCCACCAGATCCTTCATGGATCACCTCACACCATACTTCTTCAACTTATAAATATTTAACTCATTCTTATCTTTATTTTAAATCAGTTAATGAAGTTAAGATTTATTCCTTTTCAGGTAGTAGTTGGCCAGATGATTATTTATCATGGGAAAGAACCATGGATGATTGGTTTTCATACCAAGGCGTGCCAAAGAAGGAGAGGCTAGCTCATGCCATCAAGCAACTTTCCGGAAAAGCTTACTCATGGTGGAAAAGAGTAGATAAGACACATGGTAAAAGTCCAGAAGAGGTTGTCACCAACTGGAAAGATCTTAAAGATGTTATGATCAGGAAGTATGTGACTACACTTCCCACGCAAGAAACCAGAAGAAAATACCCAAGGAGATTTTCAAATGGTGTGTCCAAAGAGGCAAAGAAAGTTGTGCCACAACAAGGCCATAGGAGCTTGATTTATCAAGACCAGATTCGGCCAAGCCAGATGCCCACGGTTTTATATGATAAATACCAACCTTATGAGGTCCCAAAGTCCATGGAGAAGAACCTTTTCAGCCCAGACACATTGGCTAGACACAAAGAAAAATCAGACAAACCAATTCTTCAAGGAAAGGCCAAGGTAAGTCCTATACTTGATAAATTTGTTTATAACTCATCTCCCACTAGTATGAGTCACTTGTCTTTGTCCAAGAATGTTAAGACAGGTCCTGAGGTCCAGAAAGACACGAACTCAACATCCTTGTTGGAATCAAAAGCTGTCCATGACTTAAGGAATAAAGAGATTCCAAGCCCAAAGAAAGAAGAGACAACAAGCCAATGTAAGTCTTCTAACTCTGAAAATTTAAAAGATCAGACATGTTATAGATGTCATAAAAGAGGACACTTTGCTGTAGTTTGTCCAAGTAAACAAGTATTGACTGAGACATCACTAGAAAAGAAAACAGATTTATCTATAAAGAGTGATAGTTTTATTCAATCTGATTTATTAGCTCAAAATTCTTGTATGATGCACTTGTCTTTGTCAAAGGGTAATGTAACAGGAACTAAGGAGCAAGAATTTAAAGAAGAAGAACCACCAGGCGTGACTCTTGAGATGGACCAGAAGATTGTTCAAGAGACAATGCAGTCCATATTGCTTAAAGAAGCAAAACCAAAACAATGCCAAGGTAAGGCTTTAGAATCTCAAAAGAGAATGAAAGCTGACTTGCTCTATTTTGGTGCAGATTATACAGTTTCGAGGTCGAAACCTTGTCAAGAGGGAGGGGATGATGTGGTCATCAGATCAGCAACTGAACCGGAGGTCAACCCAAAGCCCTACTCAACCAGCCAAGGCGCAAACCAGGACATACGTGCACGGAAAATGCCATATCTTACAAACCAGGAGGGTTTAAATCACGAGGCTAATTTTTATGGATTCTACACTCAAGAAGGAGTCCAGGCCAATTGGAATTGGGCCAAAATATTCACGGAGCAAGACGTTATGAATTTTACAACTCAGAGGTTTCTCAGCCTGTCCATCTGCGAGTATCCGACTTTAGAAGGAGATTTAAGCCCAAGTAAGGAGCGGCCTGAAGCAAATCCCGTCATCAAATTCAAGAGCATTCTTTCAGCTTTCCAGAAAGCCAAAGCTCAGGAAAAATGGACACGGAAATCAGAAGATATGTTCAATTTGCCAGAACCGGTCAAACCAGTGCTACACTCGCCTCAATTGGAAGCTAACCGGTTCAATCAGCTTCAAACCAGAAATTGGCGACCAGGAGATCATTTCAACCAATCAGGAGGTATTCCAGAAGTCCTTAGCTGCACCAGAACCCAGGAGATCAGTCGGTTCAATGGAGAATCACTTAAATCAAACCGGAGCTATTTATGGAAAGATTGGACAATCTTTCGGTTTGATCCATTCCAAGCAATTCCAATCCAACCAGGAGAACCAGACGACGTCCAGACTAAACCAAGACATCCAGGAGACATTATACAGGAGCCAGAAGAGTTCTACAACTTCATCCCATGCACCAGCCCACATAGGAATAAGAAGATCCCCATTATCACCAAACTGCCTTATTTGGAGTCTCTTGCATTCAAACTCCAACAGCTCTTTTTCTACCAAGGCAAGGACGAGATCAGCATCTATCAAGCATTCAAGAAGGTCCCAAGAAAGCTCTCTTATCCCCTTAAACCGTCCAGGTTCAAGAAGAATCAAGTTTCTCACTTGGAGCCAAAATCCCATAAAAGGCTCCAACGGCTAGTTTCCGATTTTGTTAGTTTGCTTGATTTGTTTCCTTTCTTTTCTTATTATGAACGTTAGAATTAGTTTCCAGAGCATTATATAAGCTCTTAGATAGTCATTGTAAAGAGACACCCTTAATCACCAAGTTAATAGAAAGTTTATTCAGTTTTATCAAAGTTGTTCTTTGTATAAAATATCGGTCTTTAGGATTCAAAGAGAGATTCTTTGTTGTCTTATTGATTTCGTGAGTCTAGTTTGTTTGTGCAAATCAAACAAGCTCAGTACACATATTGAGAGAGTCAATCACTTCGATCCATCATTCCATCAGATTGAGAGATTCAATCAAACCTTCCTCCGCAAATCCACTTCAAGCCATCATTTGATCAAGCTTAGAGTGATACACATCCAGCAGCCTGATTCCATCCTATCCTTTGTTTATTTATCTTGTTTTATTATCATTATCATCATCATCTCATTTGTTTTCATATTTGTTTCTGTTTGCATTATAAAACTCTAAAAACTCATAAAAATTGGTTCTCTTTGTTTTCAGGTTTAAACCTTGGTTCCACCATTTTTACCAATTCGTGGGTTACCCCCCCCTGTGCCTACAACACGAGCTGACGAAAACTTCCGATGGAGTTTCGTTTCAGACAAGAAAACCATTCGAGCGCGACTCCTTTGAAGTTTTCGACGAAGAGGAGGCAGTAGCCAGCGTCTCGTTCGCGTTCCTTGAGCTTGTACCTTCCCATCGCGATCTGGAAAGACTGCATATGCGCCTTCGGGTCGGTGGTGCCATCATAGACGGGAATTTTGATCTTCCCAGGATCTGAGATGTTAGTTTCCGTGATCCGGGCACTGAACAGAGTTTTTCGCGCTTCCTCGAGAAGTCTGTCGATTTCTGGTGCAGCGCTTGTCGCGTGGTGAATCTGTGACTTTACCGCCTTGACTTCTGTCGCAGTTTTTGCGATGTACTCGCGGAGATCATGGATCTCATCAGGATTTCTAGCAGCCTTGCGAGCCTGTTGGCGTTGGCTGCGGTGGATCCGAGCTTGATTCTCGGCCAGTTCTTCCTGCTCTACCCAATAGAGGTTTTCTTCTTCCTCTGTCATGGGCTTTTCGAATGACGGATCCTGCCGAGCGGACTGGCTTCGCGTTCTTCTCGGATGGACGTCGGCACCTCCGTCCGAGTGATCGGACTGGTCGCTTATGTCCAGATCGATCCGCTCGATATTGCCTCCTTCGTTGCTCCCGGCGGGAGGTGGAAGATTCTCTGCGGTCAGTTGTGCACCTGGCGGGACTGTTTCGTCAGGGTTCTGACCTGAAGAATCCTTGTCTGCCTGTGTGGCCCGATCGCTCGGAGTCTCGAAATCGAGTCTTCTGCCGCTGCGGGCTCTTGTGGCCCCGCGCGGATTTTTACGCTTGGCCTTTGCCGTTAAGGTTTCCACCTGGTTTGCGAGAGAGGCCACGAGCTTTCCTTGTTCATTCGACTTTTTCTGAGCGAAGGCGAACATTTCTTTCTTCTGGTCCAGTATCACGGCGTTTGTAGTGACCATGGATACGTTTCCAGCTGGAGTTCTGTCAGCGTTGGCATTGACGGAAGTCCCGTCGTGCGTTTTCTTGTCTTTGTCAGCGTCGATCGTCATACCTGACTGAGCGTGCCCGGTTGCGTGAGAGATAGATCCGTACCCCCTCCTTCTAGCGCTAAACTGTGGGAACTGGAATTGACACCATCGAGATTTGTTAATCGGAGGAAAGCCAAGCTAATCTAGCCTTCCCTGAAGGTCCCGGTTATCTGCTGGGCCACGCACAACACAATCAATATGAAATAGTCAAAAGTAATAATCATAAAAGAGGGAAAAGAGAACAAAGAGGTCTTATTTCTGAATGCGCGTTTGAGCGTGAACAACAGGTAAGATCCTAGTCCAGAGAGCTGTCGGTACGTTCACTAGTCTAGCCACCTAAGTTCTAACCTAGTCGAGTCGCAGCTCGATAGTAAAAACGAAAAAATGCCTAAATTGCTCTAAGTATTAAGTTTGCTCTCAGAAAGCTCCCTCTTGCTCCTCGCCTTAAGCCCTCCTTATATACTCTCTCTAGGTCGGTTTGCACCTTTTCCTGAGCCGGATTCGTCGCGAGATGGGCTTTTCCATTTTTCGTCACCCTTCATGATTTTCTTCGGAAACTTGACATATATCTTTTCCTGCGAAATAAAAAATAGACCGTCATATCAGTCTTGGGCTCAATCCTGTTCTAAAATCGTAAGTGGGCCGTTTAGCCGCAGTTCAGGCCCCTTTTGGGCCTTTTTGGGGCTTAGATGTTTTTACGATTTTTCCTAGAAAACAGCCGTTGGTTTTTCCAAAAGGATTCCAATTTCCCGTATAGTTAAGGCAACTGGTGTTCAAGCTAACCATAGCTGTTTTATACAGCAGGCAGAAATCCGTTTCGACGACCAAGTTTTTATAACTTTTCCCGAAGTCTTTCTTTGATAATCCTAAGTGAGACGAGACATGGATATTGTGTCCAAGGGCCCGAGGATTGTGTTACAGGAACTTAGACGAGGATGCACGGTTTTGGCGCGGGTCGTCCTCGCCCATGGGCGAGGTGACGTCGGTGTGGGTCGTTCTCGCCCATGGGCGAGGTGACCTCGGCGCGGATCGTCCTCGCCCATGGGCGAGGTGACCTCGGTGTGGGTCGTGGGCAAGGTGACCCGTGTTGAGACGGTCCTCGCCCTAGGGCGAGGTGGTCGGTCTTGCTTACGATTGAGACCTCATCCAGACTGATACTCTTCTCGACGTTCTTCGGTTCGCATCCGCGAAAAACTGTCTTTTACTTGATTAACCGTTTTCTGGAATATCTAATTTTCAATGATCGATCGAGAATTGGTTTTCCGGGAACTTTCAGGCATTGATTCCGTCGTGACCGGTTTTGACCCCAACAATATCTTTACTCTTCCTCTCCACTTGAAAATTGTGTATCCTTATCTATTTACTCGTCTTTTCTCCAACAGTAATATCAGGAAGTTCTAATCATTTAAAAAAATAACAAATTAAAAAAAAGAGCAAAAATCTATTCTATTAAAATAGCAACATGACCTATTGATATAGGTGTGGTCTAACTATTTTAATACAATTATTAAAATCTCTTTTTAATCATTTAACAAAAATATTATACAAAAAAAAACACAAATATGTTTAAAAATCATAAATATAAAAATTAAATTTCTAAAAAAATGTAAAATAAAAAATAGACCCGCTCTTTTAAAGGCGGGTCAAAATCTAGTTCTTAATTAAAATCTTTTAAGAAATTGTCTACAAATTTAAGGGACAAGTGTCATTCTATTAGGGAAAATAAATCCTTTATATGGTTTTAAAAAATGAAATATAAATGAATGATTATATTACTAATACTTTTATTTTATTATATTTTAGAAACTTTGATGGATTCTAACCGATGAAAGTGTATGACGAGTCTAACACAGTTCACTGTTACATTTGCAATGGATTGTTCTCAGTTGGTGAAAATTGTTTCGGAATCAGAAAAATGGTTAACCTTTGGAAGTTACTTAAAAGACATAAAAGTTTTCAAGAGAAATTTCAACAGCTCAGAGCTCATTCATATACTACGGACGCATAATTCAAACGCAGACAGTCTTGCACACAGTGCAAGGAAGCAACTGTCTTTTGGTAGCCATATAGATGTGGAGCTACTATTTTAGATCCGCAGAGTCTACACTATTCCGTTTATGTTGCTGACAAAAAAAAAGATGGAAGTTCTCTATGCAGTTATGATTTATGAGCCCCATAAAGAAAGCCTCTTTTTCTTATCCGCAGAGTCTACACTATTCCGTTAATATCTGTAAGCTTTGTGATCCTTGTGACATGAATTATGGTTAATTCCGGTTTAGAGATTTTATGTGTGTATTTTGGTTTAGTAGAAATAAACCGGTTCACAAACCGTTTACGTACGCCTTTTTGCTATTTTGAGATATTAATAAGAAGTCATCTTTATCTTCTTCCTCAAGTCTCTTTTCTCTATCACCACCTTCATTGCACGAATCCAACATCTTCGAGATGATATATCTTCCCTTTTAGATTATCTTCTAAACCTGTGTTCACCTCATCTTCGATCCTTTGTGGATTATCTTCTAGACCTATGTTCACCTCGTCTTCGATCCTTTATCTATCAACCCATTTTCCTGTTCAATGGAAAGAGCATCGTCGAAATAAAACCACATGGGTATTCTACCAAGATTTCATTGAGGTCGGGGACAGATCTGCTCATTTTGTGGATCACATTCCATTCAATAATTATTTGAGGATCGAAAGACAAGCTGTTGTATTACACATGAGACTGATCAAAATGCTTCATTTGTGTGGCATCGTTGGAAGATCAAGTAGAAGATGATGCAAGATGATACTCTCTGTTCTAATGTGAGGTTAATAAACGCTGTGGTTCTGATAGGCCTTGGAAGCATTGTGTGAGGCAGAGACTAAAGAATAAATAAGGAAAAGGAGCTTCAGTGTCTGGAAGTGCAGTGTTTGAGGAAGAGATAGCTGATGATGCGGAGGGAGCTGAATAGACAGAGCCGGTCTTGGAGGGAAGCCAATGAAGCTGGTGCTTCCGGCCACCAAATATTATCACTCTAACCGGCCACATCTGGACATAACGTTCTTAGTATCTCAGCGGTTTGTCTAGTGTTGTTAGTGTTTCAGGTTGCGGGTTCGAGGGACATCAGCCACATTTTTTTAATTGGCTTCTAGCCACATAATAATTAGGACTGGCTCTGTGAATAGAGACGCGGGAAAGTTAGTTTGAATGTGGGGGCCAGTTGTTTATGCCGTTATACAATTTTTTTAGGCAGTTAGGCCAGCTTGCTAGTATAAATAAGATGAATCAAGTACTGTTGAGGGTGGGGTTTTTATCGAGTGGATAGAAAAAGATTAGAGTGTAACTCCAGTCTTAGGCTCTACTACGAGATTTGTTTGTAAAGAGAAGGTATACAGTACTCGTATTCAAATTTCATATACAAACACAATTTGATTCCTATCATTTGGTGCAGTGAGCTAAGTCGATCATCGATCGAAGATGGCAAGGCAAGGACAATCGGAGCTACGATGCGAAGATCCAGAGCAGCGGATGAACTCAACGATACAGTGGCGAGACTCGATGAACAAGTCAAGTACATCCGTAAACGCTACACAATAAGGTTTACAAAACAATATAAACTATTTTATTTTAGGACCAAACTATTTTATCTTAAACAATAACAAATTATACTCTCCTTTTCGGTGTCCCAAAAAAAGAATATACTTTTTGCTTTTCTATTTTCTGCGTAGTATTAACTAAACTAATTTTTATTATATTATAAACAATTTTCATACACATTGTCATGTAATCGAATCGGAAGATGCATACAACATGTTAAAATTTTATCTCACAAGAATCTTCTAACTCTTTTACCCAAAAAAATATGTCTGACGTCTCAGCTGCCTGATAATTTAAAGTATAATTAGCTGATAAATGCTAACTGCAGTTGCTTTTAAAAAAATGCTTTTTTACAACAAATAATAATAATAATGCTAATTGCAGTAAATTACTAAAAATAAATAAGAGTGAATTAAAGTTACATAAGGCTGAACGATAATAACTTTGAAAAACAATTGCTAGGCAGCTATTAGGGCGCGAGTAAGTGAACACACTTACAATATCAAGTAGGACAAAACAAGTAGTGAAATAAGAGAAAAATGATCAATGAACGAAACAGAGGAATCAAAGAAAGAGAGAATTAAACAATGAAGTGAAAGTGAGAAATCAGAGAAGCAATAATCAATCAAGAAAACAAGAAAGCAAGCAAATAAGTTAATCAAAAAACACAAGCAAAAAAGTAAACAAAAGAAGCAAAGAATTAAGCAAGAAAACAGGTCAAGCATGCAAGAATCGGTGAAGGAAGCAATGAAACGAAACAAATAATTACAGAAGAACAAATGCATGAATGCGATGTATAGATGAACGTAGGCATGAATCCACGAATGCAAATAATGTGTTTCAGGCAGTTTGATATGCGAAATAAGCATATACATTATGTTAGATTAATCAAAAGAATAGATGAACAATTATGAGGAAACAATAATGTACAACACAACGTCCTTCATGAATGGTTAAGTGATGAAGCGATACCTTATATACTTATTTCTTCGTAATTGAAAGAACACACGTAATTCTTCCAATTTTCTGGCATCCAAATTAGTTCTGCAACAGCTAAGAAAGTAAGCATGAATCTCCAACCGCTAGTTAGTAATAGTCACAAGTTAGGTATCAAAGATGGACTACATGCAAACATGTCTAATGAAAAATATTTGGCAAATACGTACTTGAAAAAGGAACTTGTTTCATGGTGTCAGAGACTCGGTTGCTAGTAAATGGCAGGATCTAACCCTCTTGTATAATTAGCACGGACATATAAAAGAATTTAGATACAAACGAGATCAGCATGAAGAAATAACAAAAACAGAATGATCATCACAAAAGGGATGATCCATGTGGAAGCGATGTTCATTAACGAGACTTTCCTTAGTGATCAAGAGTCTCCATCTATACCCTCCATCTATGCTATTTTCAAACAGTAACCGAGAACTATATAAAGATATGGTTAGTTCTGAGTAAGAAAGTTAAAGCAGTCCAGTAGGTAAGATAACCAAGTAAACAAAGGAAGCAAGTACGAAAATGATAAAAGCAGGAAGCTAGTAAGGAATCAAGTATTTAGGAAATCAATGAACAAAGAAGCAGTAAGAAAGTAAACAAAGAGTAAATACAGCAAGAAACCAGTAAATCAAGTAACAAAGTAAATACAGCAAGGAACCACGAAATCAAAGAAAAACAAGGAAGGAAGCAAAAAAGGAACACAATAAAGCAAGGAATCAAGAAACAAATAAGAAAGAAAACAAGCACGCAGGGAACTAAGGAACAGTTGAAACAAAGCAAAGAGAGATAATAACGAAGAAAAGAAATAAAAATAAAAATAAAAATAACAAAGAAAGTAAGAAAGCATACCAGTAAAGAATCAAGAAAGCAATATGTCCGAATGCACACATGTATGCACACATGTATGTATGTGTGAATGAAAATTTAAGTGATTGAGAAGAACCTATATATAACATTCTCTGAGATACATCACATCAGACTATGGAATCTGTTGCTGCAGAGGAAACAGAGAGAACATCAAACTATACAAGCAAAATCAAAAGACCAAAAGAAAATGATTGAACATACTTACAAAGTTTGGTAGGATTACTCTGTAGTTCCCTGGCCTTAATGATGTCTAGAAAGCTTCATTCGTGATTATATCTGTAGGCAAAAACAACAGAAAAGAATAGAAGATAACAGTGAACACAACTACCTGGAGAAAACAAGAGATTTAAAACTTAGGAAACTAGAAGATGCAGTTCTAGAGGTTGTCTTCCATAGTGCTTCACATAAGCGATTAGAAAACATATGAAGGCATACAACTTTCAGTATTATTTCAAAACAATCGTAATCGAGCCCTAGTCATTTTTTATTGATTACCTTTTCCATAAGTTTGTGCCTTTCTCTGTAACCGTTTATGCCTTTTTTCTCCAGACTATGGACTGCTGTTCTTAAAGGACCTGACAATATGAGAGATACATCAACGAATACTAAATACTGATTGAACTCAACAAGATGAAAACTTACTAGTGGTTTGCAGAGGCTTAAGGCGGAGTTCCAAGCCACCATAGTCTAAGAGACAGGTTTTGAATGTTAGGCCATATACCATATTTGATTGGTATAGTAACTTGGACATTAAGACCTGTAAAGTGTACATTCAGTTTTGATTCAGGGGTGGAGTATCTGTAAATCAGTTTTTCTTTTTAACTTAACCAAAAGATACATGATAGTAATCAGTTCTAAGTAGAGCATGTATATGTTGAATGACTGATATAAATAACTTAATTACCTGTTAAGGACAAAAGGTGCAAACCTGCCACAACTGGGTTTTTATTTTTCCATGTTGTTAACTCGACAGAAGGATTTGATTTAGAAACAAGAAGATGACACGGTATCGTGGTTGTATCTTAGCCATATTTGAGCTCCACTTGCGATGGACCTGAAATAGACAAAACGAAATCTTAGAGATACGATGATGTATATGTGGATCAGACTTGAGAACATGCCAAAAGCTCGAAATTTATAACTATAAAATCAAAAGCAGAAGAAAAGATTGAAGACAGATACATGGGACACAGACTTAACTTCAAGAAACTTGAAGATGTTATCTCACAGACATTTAGAGCTCCACTGGTGATGGATCTGCCAATAAGCATATACATTATGTGATTTTGATATTGAGAACACATCAAAAGCTTACAATACAAAATCATCTCAAAGATCAACTCCACATGCAGTGAACTTATCTTCAAATTCAGGGCTAATGCCAAATGGGATCACGACAACTACTGTGAAGTGAACTGATTGTCGCTCTTGACCTGAAATGCATTACAAAAACATATACATCTCTTTAACATTTGTCTGGCGTCATTCGATTGCTCCAATAATACATATATTTATTCAAAACGTTCTTATGACCGGAATACCTGATCTGATCTTACTTATTTTCACTAAAACTGTTAGATTAATCAAAAGAATAGGTGATCATTAATGAGGAAACAATACAAGTACAACACAACGTCTTTCACGAATGGTTAAGTGATACCTTTTTTTTTTTTTTTTTTTTTGAAACACTGTTAAGTGATACCTTTTATAATTATTTTCTTTGTAATTAACTCAACACGTAGTTCGTCAAATATTCTGCCATCCAAACTAGTTTTGTTGGAGATTCTTATACTGAACTTGTTCTGCAAAACCTAAGCAAGAAAGCAACTTCTAGTTCATAATAGGCACAAGCACGCACATCTGACAACAAAAATATTTGACAAAGAGTTGCTTGTATGAGACATTCATGAAAAAGATGAACCTGTTTCATGGTGCCAGAGAACTCATAAGGTTCCTGGTTCAGTGACTGGTTGCATTGCAAGTAAATGTCTGATCTCAGACCCTGAAAAATTAAAACAGTCAGAATGAAATATTTAGATACAAACAAGATCAGAATGAAGCAGTAACAAAAACATAATGATCATAGGCCTTAACAAAAGAGAATGATCCATGTGGAGGCATTGTTGATGAACTAGGACTTTAGTTTCCTGGATAGACGCTAGAGAGTCTCCACCTGTACAACATTCAAATAGTAACCGAAAAGTATCTAAAGATATTAAGCAAAGAAAGTTAAACAAGCCCAGAAGGTAAGGAAGTTAAATAAGCGATGAAGAAACTAAGAAAATGATAAAATAATCATTAAGCTAGGAAGGAATCAAGTATTTAAGAAAGCAAAGAAGAAAAGGAAGCAAGTAATAAAGTAAACAACTCAATGCAGCAAGTAAGCGGGAAATCAAAGAAACAAGAAAGCAAGCAAGGAATAAATAAGAAAGAAGACAACATGCAGAGAATCAAGGAACAAGCGAAAAAAAGTAAGCAACAAATCAAGAAAGCAAATAATTAAGGGAGCTAGTAACTAACGAACCAAAGAAAGAAAATAACGAAGAAAAAGCAAACCAGTAAAGAATCAAAAAAGCAAGTTATGTAATAAATAGTAAATTAAATTTATTGGATGATGATTCTTAAAAATCATGTTAGACAGCTAGTAGTGTGCGAGTAAGTGAGCACACTAACAAAGTCAAGTAGCAAATAATCAATGAACTAAACAGAAATATCAAAGAAACAGAGAATAAAAACTGAACTCAATAAGTCAGAGAAACAGACAATGCACTAAACAGAAGAACCAAAAGACAAAGAAGCAAGCAAGTAAAGCATCTAAGGGAGTAATCAAGGAAGCAAGAAAACAAGTTGAGAAAAAAGCAAGCAATGAAGTAAACAGAATAAGCAAGTAAGCATTAATGGATAGGTGGTCTTATATGCATGAAGAATCCATGATGTATGAGGTTACCATCGATAAAGGAAGGCCCTGTTTCTTTTTCTTGCTCCTGTTTTCAGAGTAACATACTGAGCGCTAATAAGATGACATATTTCATCACTGCTTCCACGACTGGATCTTTCTTTTGCCATGTTCTAACCTCAAGCTTCACACGTCTGACATCCCCAGCTGAGTAATAAAGCCTTCTAAAGTGATGCCATACCTAAAGCATCAAAAACAAATTATAAATTGTTATGGAGTTTCCAAAGGTAACGTCTCACATAGAGAACGAAATTTGCATGTGCTGAAGAAATAGTGAGAATGTATTTCATTCTACAAAGCATATCAAAAAGAGCAAAGACAACATATCTGGCATAAAGATTAATCTTTAGAAACTAGAACACGACACTCCAAAGGCTGTTTCTCAGAAATTTTTAGAGCTCCATACATAACGGTCTATTGGAAGTACGACATTATGTACGTGTTTCTGATTTGAGAACGTAACAAAAGCTTAAATTTTAATGCATTATATAATTCCACTGGCGAGTGACCTGCATTGCTGCACATAAAGAGCTTAAAATTTTCAGTATAACTTCAAAAGTCCCAGTTATTTTCTATTGATTTTATCTGTTTAATGTAAAATTTTCCGGAGCTATGGACTGAAGTGCTTAAAGGTACCAACTGAAAGTTATGGGTTCGGATAGACATGATATCATCTATTGCAGAATATATAATGAGAATGTAATTTCAGACTACTAAGCATATTAAAAATAAGAAAGAAAATAAACCTGGCAAACGGATTAAACAAAAGACTAGAGCTATTGATTTCAGTTCTTAGTGGTGCACTAACATTGCCAATGGTTTGCAGATAGTTAGTGCGGGGTTCCAAGCCAGTTTTCTCAAAAAGTTCTCGCTCTCTGTCACCAGCTTAATCCGAGTAGCCAATCTATAAATTGTTCAAAACAAGTATATTCAAACCAAAAGAATTCTCGGCTAACATGTTATATTAAGGTGCTAATCAGCAAAAATGTCATTGCCCAGTTCTCATCACTGCTGCCACAAGTGAATCTTGATATTTCCATTTCCTTACCTCAAGCTCCACATGTCTGACCGTCTCCAGCCGAGTAATATAGCCTTCTAAAGTGATGTCATACCTAAAGCATCAGAAGTAAATTATAAATTTGATAATTGTATTAGTTTTCAAAGGTAATGTGCAGAAGAAATACTGAGAATGTAATTTCTGGCAGAAGTAGGATTAAGCTGTAGAAACTAGTAGACGATGTCTCTCGGAAATTTTAGAGCTCCATTTGCGATGCACTTGATATCAACAGAACGGTCTCTGAAAAGTACTACATTATATGCATGATTCTGATTTGAGAACATAACAAAATCTTAATTTTACTACTGCATGAGAAAGGAGGAGAATGCAACTTGAAACTACAAGAGAAAAATCAAATGACTAAGCATAATAAAAGTAGGGAAGACACATACCTGACAGAATGTTACTTCATGAACAAAAATCTTAGCCATTTGTGATGGACCTTAAATACGCAAAATAATGTCTGAGAGATATGACATTGCATATGTTGAGTAGATAGAAAATGGAAAACTGGATGACGCAAAGAAACTCTTTGATGCCTTTAACAGAAATAGGGGATGCTATTCACCTGAATCTGTTTTGTTTTCCTCTGAGGCTTCATTCAACTGAGTAAACTTAAAGACGGTCGTAAATCCCTTCCGCCACTTCGAAACACTTACAGGAAGAGCATTTCCTAATTATAAATCTAACGGGAGACCAGAAAAGGAGATTGTTCAAAATATAAGAGCAAAACAAACGACAAACAATAATAAAAATTAGGGAACAATCAGAAACAAATTTATACCTGACATACGGATTTGATTCAGAAATAAGAAGATGTCAGGCTAGTTGTTTTCTCGTAGCCATTTAGAGCTTTTGCGATGGGACTCAAAGGAATTCCAGAGATTGTCTCACACACATTTTAGAGCTCCGATTGCTATAATTCTGCAAATAAGCGTATAAAGTATGTACTTCTGATTTGAGAACACATCAAAAACTTACAATACAAAATCATCGTCAAAGAGCTACTCCACAGGCAGCGAACTTATCTGAAAGTGAACAGACTCTCGCCTTTGACCTGCAATGCACATTCCCCAAACATATACATCAATTTAACCTTTATCTGGCTTCATTCGATTGCTCCAACGATACATATATTATCTAAAACGTATTAAGGCTGAGCTTATCTGATCTAAAGATTAATCAAAACAATAGAGGATCAGTAATGAGGAAACAATAAAGGAATACCTCAACACGTAATTCTTCCATTTCTGCCATCCGAACTACTTTTGGTTGAAGATTCATATCCTGAACTTGTTCTGCAAAATCTAAGGAAGTAAGCATGAATCTCTGACTTCCATTTCATAACATGCACAAGATAACACATCACATCTGACGAAAAATATTTGTCAAAGAGTTGCTGGTATGAGTCATACATAAAAAAGACGACAGATGGTATGAGACATGCATGAAAAAGATGGACCTGTTTCATGGTAGCAGAGAGAGTAAACGCCTGATCTCAGACCCTGAATAATTAAAACAGTCAAATAAAATATTTAGATACAAACGAGATCAGAATGAAGAAGTAACGGAAAAAGAATGATCATCATAGGCCTTCACAAAAGAGATGATCCATGTGGAGGCATTGTTGATGAACTAGTACTTTAGTTTCCTTGATAGACGCTCAAGAGTCTCCACCTGTGCTACTCTCAACGAGTAACCGAGAAGTATCTAAATATATTAAGCTAGAGGGTTAGTTCAAAGTAAGGAAATAAAGAAGTTAAAAAGGTCTAGTAGGTAAGGAAGGTAAGTAAGAAAATGATAAAAGTAGCATGAAGCTAAGAAAAACAAGGAAGCAAGCAAGAAATAAATAAAATTAGAAAGAAACACAAGCACGCAGAGAATCAAGGAATGAAGCAAAGAAGTTAGCAACAAATCAAGAAAGCAAGTAATTAAGAGAGCTAGCAACTAACAAAGCAGGCAAGAAAACGAACCAGTAAAGAATTAAGAAAGCAAGTAATTAAGGACAAAATTAATAAATAAATGAACTAAAACTAATGTAATATAGATCTTGCAATAAATATATTGGTCAATGATGATTTTAAAGAACAGCTAGTTAGCGTGCGAGTAAGTGAGAACACTTACAAAATCAAGTAGCAAATAATCAATGAACTAAACAGAAAAAAAAACTGAACTCAACAGAGAAATCTGAGAAGCGAGCAATTAGGTAACACAGGAAGGAAGCAAGAAAACAAGTTGAGAGAAAAAAAAACAAGCAAGGAAGTAAGCAAAGGAAGCAAGTAAACAGGTTACGCATGTAAGCAACGAAGTGATGAAGGAAGAAATGGACAAAGAATATATTATATATGCAAGGATGCCTATGCATTTATAGGGATTGTATGCCTGAACGCAAGCATGTAAGCAATAGATATTAACGAATAGGTGGTCTTATATGCATGAGTCCATGATGCATGAAGTTATGTTGACTCCAAACTTTAAGAGCAAAAAAGAATATAAAGAAGACGACATTCTAAAGGTTGTCTCTCAGTCATGTTTAAAGGTCCCTGAACGGTACGGAATTATAGACGTGTTTCTGATTTTAGAACATAACAAAAGTTTAAATTTTACTAATGCAGAAGAAAAGAGGAGAATACAACTTGAAACTACAAGATAAAATCACACGACTAAGAATAGTAGAAACAGGGAAGACACATACCTTACCAAAATCATTTGCGATGAACCTTAAACAGGCAAAGAGACTCTGTTTTGTTTTTCTCTCAGGCTTCCTTCAACCCGCTTCTTCAGAAAACGTTCAATAGGAAGTGCAAAACAGCGTCGAGTTCTTGACACTTACAGGAAGAGCATTCAGCCACTTCTATAAACTTGCAGGAAAAGCATTTTCCACAAAATGGAGAATGTAACTTCGAACTATAAGAGCAAAATTAAACGACAAACAATAATAAAAAATAGGAACGTTCAGAAACTCCACAGAAGGATTTGATTCAGAAACAAGAAGATGACATAGAGGTTTTTCTTAGCAATTTGTGAGCTCCATCTGAGAGATACTATAATGTAGAGGCTTAGCGCAAATACATGGGACTCACTGAAATTTCAAGAAACCTGAAGATAAAATTCCAGAGATTTATTCCAGACACTTTAGAGCTCCCTTTTCGATGGACCTGAAATAGACAAAACGTGTACACTATACAGTATGTTGTTTTCTAGGTTTGATCGAATTATATAGTTATCTCCTTCATGAGTGGCTAAGTGGTAGCTTATAAACTTATCTTCAATATAACTGAGTAAACACGTAATGTTTCCCATTTTTCGGCCATCCCAACTAGTTGTGCAAAAGCAAAGCAAGTTAGAATGAATCTCTGAATTCTAGTTCGAAATACTCACAAGTTATGCGTCAAAGATGAACTAGATGAAAACACGTCTGAAGATCAAACTATAGAAGCAAAAACAAAAGAATAAGCAGAAGAAAAGGATTGAAGGGAACATACCTGGGCTTAATTACTCAAAAGTTCCATGAATTATTACTAGAAGCTTCGTTTTGTGGTCGTATCTTCCTTGGTAAGAATAAATAAAAGAAAATCACTAAGAAGGATTAAAACTTACAGAACTGTAAGATGAGGTTGTCTCTCATGCATTGTATAATTCCACTGGCGAGTGACCTGCATTGCTGCACATATATAAGCGATTTGAGAACACAGAAAATGCTTAAAATTTTCAGTATAACTTCAAAAGCCTCAGTCATTATCTATTGATTTTATCTGTTTAATTTAAATTATTCCAAAGCTATGGACTGCAAACAATTTCAAAGTTATGAGTTCGGATAGACAATGATATCTGCTACTGCAGAATATATAATGAGAATGTATTTCAGATTACTGAACATATTAAAATAAGAAAGAAAACATATGATTAAACTTCAGAAACTAGAAGATGACACTCTATAGGTTGTCTCTCAGACATTTTAGACTTGAAACTAACAAAACGGTGTATGTGTTTCTGATTTGAGAACACAACAAACTTGCAGTTTACTATATAATTTCTAAAACTATTGAAACCAACCTACCTTGCAAATTTCAAAATCTTTCATGTTCTTCCAAAAAATCTGTTCTTGCTCCAGTTCCTGGTTCTTCTCTGTGCTGTTTTTCAGCACTAGAAGGTAAAACAGAAAACATATGAATATACCCACGAAATAATATCTCGCAACAGAAGAAACCCCCCAAAATTCCAAATAGATTCTGAGTAAATAATTAATTTACCTTGTAAACTAAACCCAATATAGCATAAGTTTGCTGATCAAATAGATATACCAAAGGTTCATGCTATTCCGTGAACATCTTCAACAACAAACCATAGATACTGAACCCAATATAGCATACCTAATGATTGCTACATGTGCTGAAACTCAGAGGAATTTTAATTTTATGCTACTCTTGATAAGCACACATTATTGTTATGGAAGTTTAGGCAAATGAGATCACCATTACCACTACCTAAGACGAAAGAGAAAGCAGACACACACATCACTAAACTGAAATTTCACAATAAAAAGATCACTAAATTTGAAGTGAATTCTCACATTGGCAGTTTCAATAAACTATAAAATTGATTACTTTAAAAGAATCTTGATTTCTCCAACTAGTTTCTGAGTATGTTTCACTATCACATAGATTAACACGTGCTACTATATAAGAAGAAGAAAAAACCTACATATTAATATATGTTGCTTTCTCAGTGCTTTAAAAGTTAACGGAGGGCAAGATGGATTACTTACATAGCAATCGGAAGATGCATCTTCAGCTTCTTTACATAGTGGCGTTAAGATAAGTGGGTAGTTTATTCTATCAATGCACAATAAAATCACCACAAAAGCCTGAATTATTTTAAAGATTTAGTAGGCATAAACAGCGTTTTGAACTGCTTTGTTATATGCTTCAAACAAAATTACTTTCAAACGTGCTATTATTAAAGGCATAAACAAAAGAAAATATTGAGCATAAATACCTAGAGGTTTTCTCTCATACATTGTAGAATTCTATTTGCGACTGACCTCCACATAAGCGATTAGAGAACATATAAAAGGCTGAAAACTTTCAATATTATTCTCTGTAACCGAAGACTAGAGCTATTGACTTCAGTTCTTAATGATGCACTAACATGCACAAAAAGGACTCATTAATTTAAGGTATATAAAATATTTGACTAGATAAAAATTTACCAGTGGGTTGCAGATATTTGGTGTGGTGTTCCAAGCCAGTGCTCTCCAACAGTTCTCGCTCTCTGTCACCAGCTTAGTCTGAGTGGTCAATCTATAAATTGTTCAAACAAGTATAAACAATAAATTAAATACTTAAAATCGTCAATTCAGCTTTGGAGTATATTTCCTTAACAACCAAAGAATTCTCTGCTAACATGTTATAAAAAGGTGCTAATCAGCAAAACGGTCATTGCTCAGTTTTCATGTCTGACGTCTCCAGCCGAGTAATATAGCCTTCTAAAGTGATGTCATACCTAAAGCATCAGAAGTAAATTAAAACTTTGATTCACATAGAGAACAGAAGAAATATTGAGAATGTAATTTCATTAAACAAAGTCTATTTAAAAGAGGAAGGCAACATATCTGGCAGAAGGATTAAAAGCTGCAGAAACTAGGCGACACTCTAAAGGCTGTCTCTCAGAAATTTTCAGAGCTCCATTTGCGATGGACTTGACATCAACGGAAGAACGGTCTCTGAAAGGTGCTACATTATGTACATGTTTCTGATTTGAGAACATAACAATATCTTAATTTTACTACTGCAGGAGAAAGAAGGAGAATGCAACTGACAGAATAGGGAAAAGTCAAACGACTAAGCATAATAAGAATAGGGAAGACACATAACTGACAGAATGTTGAACTTCATGAACGAGAATCTTAGCCATTTGTGATAGACCTTAAATAAGCAAAACAATGTATGAGAGATACGACATTGCATATGTTGAGTAGACAAGAAAATGGGAAACTGGATGACACAGAGAGACTCCGTGATGCCTTTAACAAACATAGGGGATGCTATTCACCTGAATCTGTTTTGTTTTCCTCTGAAGCTTCTTTCAACTGAGCAATGTTAAAAATGGGGTCACTGCGTTGAGCATCGTGCTGATGGCCGTAAAGCCTTTTCCTCACTTCGAAACACTTAATGGAAGAGCATTTTCTAATTATAAATCTAACAGGAGACCAAAAAAGGAGATTCTTCAAAGAAAAATCAAACGACAAACAATAATAAAAAAGAAGGGAACATTCAGAAACATTATTATACCTGAAAGAAGGATTTGATTCAGAAACAAGAAGATGACACTCTAGAGGTTTTCTCTTAGCCCAACATTTGCGATGGACCTGAAATAGGCAAAACGGTGTCTGAAAGATACTCAGTATAGTGGCTAAGTGCAAATACATGAGACTCAATGAAACTAAAAGAAACTTGAAAATGTAATTCCAGATGTTATCTCAGAGACATTTTAGAGCTCCATTCGCAATGATTCTGCAAATAAGCGCATACAGTATGTGCTTCTGATCTGAGAACACATCAAAAGCTTACAAATCGTAATCAAGCCCTTTTCTACAGATTAGTTTCTTGCTTCCGGGATTTAAGGCGCAAATGCTACATCATACTGACATTAAAAGAAATGAACTGAGGTATAGTGAGATAAATTCTTATACCTGACAGAATGATTTATTCAGAAACAAGAAGATGACACTCTAGAAGTTTTCTATTAAATTGGCAACTTTGCGTGAAGAGTTGTATTTTCAAAGGAAGTCCATCTACCTTATAGAATTTGGTTTCTAAATTTCATGATAGCTTCACATGATTGCATGGGTTATTAACGTAATACTCTATAAGAAGAAAATATGAGGTTGTCTAAACAGAAGAAATCACTAAGAAGAGTTAAGGATTAAAACTTACAAAATGTTACGAGGCTGGCTGTCTCTCATGCATTGTATAATTCCACTGGCGAGTCACCTGCATTGCTGCACATAAAGAGCTTAAAATTTTCAGTATAACTTCAAAAGCCCCAGTTATTTTCTATTGATTTTATCTGTTTAATGTAAATTTTCCCGGAGCTATGGACTGAAGTGCTTAAATTTATGGGTTCGGATAGACATGATATCATCTATTGCAGAATATATAATGAGAATGTAATTTCAGACTACTAAGCATATTAAAACAGGAAAGAAAACAACCCTGGCAAACAGATTAAACCAAAGGCTAGAGCTATTCATTTCAGTTCTTAGTGGTGCATTAACATGCGCAAAAGGAATCACTAATTTAAGGTATATTAAATATTGACTAGATAAGAACTTACCAATGCAGCTGACCAAAAAAAAAAGAAGATTTACCAATGGTTTGCAGATATTTAGTGCGGGGTTCCAAGCCAGTGCTCTCCAACAGTTCTCGCTCTCTGTCACCAGCTTAGTCTGAGTGGCCAATCTATAAATTGTTGAAACAAGTATAAACAATAAATACTTAAAATCGTCAATTCAGCTTTGGAGTATATTTCCTTAACAACCAAAGGTGCTAAACAATAAAGATGTTGCTACATGTCAAAGAGTTCATAATCCCAATTTTGTTTTGTCAAAGATGAACTACATACATGCAAACACGTGTGATGAAGAAATACTTGTCAAAGAATATTGTTCCAATGGACCGATATGAATAACTTAATTACCTCGGAAACTGCACCCAAATGGATAGACATAAAAGGTTTTTACAATCCTTTTGCATCCTTCTATCTTTTTTATATGTTATTTTCTGCATTAGATGGAATTAGATGCAGAAACATAGGAACTCAGAAGTGTAAAATCACAATCAGAACAACTCCACAGACAGTAAACGTATCTTCAAGTAAAGTCTCATAAATCTCAAAAGTCTGATAATATTTGGACTGCACATTCTCCAATAGAGACACACTTTTTAACTCTAACCTTTGTCTGGTTTTAACTCGATTGCTCCAACTGGATACTTATTATACCTGATCTGATCTGCTAGTTTTCCACTTTTACATGTCAGATTAATCGAAAGAATATATGATCAGTAAAGAGAAAACGATGCAAGTACAACACAGTGTCTTTCATGTGATGAAAATGCTACCAATCGCAACTAGTTATGCAAAAGCTAAGAAGAATCATGAAACTCTATGACTTCTAGTTCGTAATAGTGACAAGTTATGCGTCAAAGGTGAAAAAAACGCAAACACGTCTAATAAAAAGTATTCGTGAACTTGTTTGAAGATCAAACTATAGAAGAAAAATAACATACTTGGGCTTGATTACTCAATAGTTCCGTGAATGATTACTATAAGCTTCGCTTGTGATCAAACTCTGTATCTTCCTTCCTACAAAAAAAAAAGAAGAAGCATGATCCATGGATTCATATATTCGATTGAAGAAACGATCGATAAAATTGCGATTATGTTCTGAAAACTTAAGACAAAAGACAGATCGAAAAACAAAAAAAATGGATTCAAAATAAGAAGCCACAAAACGAAGCGAAGATTTCTAGATGCGTTCTTCGTGATCAACACTGTAGGCGCTTTCGTACAAACCAAAAAAAAAAAAAAAACTTACGGAAACAACAATTGATGAACAAAATAATTTAATCATATCCGCGTAGGTAACAGTCAGTGAGAAACAAGTAGAAGACTGTACCTGATTTTTTACAATGATCGGAGTCTGCATCCTCCTCGGGCCATGGGCAAATCTTTCGCAGAAGAGATATAGGAGGAAGACGGAGAACACAAATTGAAACGAAGATCCTCTTTCAAACGGCTAATTTTCTAGCGACTTCATTTAGTTTCCTTAATTTGAAATTTATATCTTTTCAAAATCCGATGGGCCAAGACAAAAGGCCCATTTCGTAAACCTCAGAATTTTGAATCTCAAAAATAAAAGTAAATTTAAAATTATTCCCTTCCACCTGAAATTAATGTCGCCGACCTAAACGGCTAAACATAAAAAAAAAAATAAATTAGTTCTTTTTTTTCAACATTTTTATTAAAAAGCCCATGGGCTAATATTGATACAAATGGATCAAAGCTAAACTCTTACAAAATTACCCCAAATTAAATCTAACATTACAAGATTAGAGATAAGAATGTCTTTAAAAGAGGAGAGAGAAACTACAAAGCTTATATTAATAAAATTTGTTCTTTAAAACCAAAAGAAAGGAGACTTCTTTATGTAACAAACCAGAAAAAATAAGAAATTAGTGACAAACAGTAAAAAGGAAATTAGTGACAAACAGAAAAAGGAAACTTTGAAACAAAATTAAAAAAAAGAAGCAATGACGCGCTTATATATCCCCTATATATTATTTGAAAAGCATTACAACTTATTTTTTTAGCCACATGTCATCACTAGGATGATTTTTAGAATCATTAGGAAAATATGTTGGTCCATCTAATTATATAATAAGTTTTTTTAATTAAACTAACAATAAATTCATTATTAATGTACTTTATTATTTCCTTAAATAAAATTTACGGAATTGCCTAATGTGGTTAAAGTATATATATGACAATTAATAATTTTGAATAATAAAAATTTGATAAAAATTAGTGTATCTTCTATCATATTTGTTTAATTTTAAACTATTAAATAAATTAAACAACCACAATAACCATATAATAAAAAAATTTCGATTTTTCTGTATATGTTATATTTTGAATTTTGAAAAACGATTATAAATTACTAAAACTGTTAAAAGTCTCACATTCAAATGATTACAAAATTATATAAGTAAAAAGTATAATTTAATTAATTATTAAGATTGATATATATATATATATATATATATCGTTTTAAATTAAACTATAAACCATATAAAATACATAAATCTTTTAGTTTCAAAATTTACTTTGAACAATTTTTTGGTAAAAGTTTTGAACGAACATTGGTAACTTATTTTTTTTTAAATTATAAATGATTAAAACTATTAATCTCACAATGAAAATTTTGTTATTAGTAATTTAAATCTTTTTCTATAAAAGATACAAATGATCAAAAAACTATATGAGTAGAAATCATCATTTTAATAGATATTAATATTAAAAATATACTAAAATATACTATGTATGTTAGTATAATTTAAATTTAATTACATATCTTATCAAATATTAAAAAAATTGGATTAATAAAATTGATTTATATGTTCACACCAATTTAATTATATATTTAATAGTTACTGACTTTTAATTATTTAATATATATTTATTATTTCATAATATGTAAAAATATTTAATACATAAAATAATGTTTATATATAATGTTCATCCCGCGCAAGGCGCGGATCTTAACCTAGTATCTCATTATTTGTTTTGTTTCTTTTGCATATAGTTTAACATTGTTTTTATAAGTTGGGACCCTTCAAAAGACATGAAGTCAATGAACTACAAATAAAACTCATTCGAATTAATTATTAGAAACTAGCTTATCGAGGAACCAAACAAAAAAATCACTATCAAATATATGGGGCATACCATATTGAAAGGGGCCTGCCGACGCTGCCGATATCTAACAAAACAGTTGCATGTGTTTTTGGCCTTTTGTGTTTTATGCAACAATAAGCTTTGATTTGATGCAATTCAGAAATAACTCAAATATGTCATCTTCCTAAATACTTCTATAGCGCTGTTTTTTCTTTTGAAAAAAGGGTTACTTCTATGGCGTTGTTCCTTTTTTTCTGAACAATAGTTGTTCATATATATGTTTGGTAGTATAACCATTCAACACAAAGACATTCGATCAACGGACCAACCTATACATTATCTTTTAATGCATAAAAGCATGATTGGAATGTCTTTCAAATTACTAATTTACCAAACTCAATCCATTTGAATAACATTTTAGTGGATAAAAATTAAAGTGTTACGGCACATTATCCTTATAGAGTTGACCAAAAGCAGCAATTTGTTATGTAACTAGATAATAATAGTTGGAAGTGGTGAATTGATAAAGTTTACATCTCATCCTTTCTTTTGACTTTCTTAACAAGTATCAAGTATGTCCAAATCATGAAAGTTGGCTCAAGATTGAACCCTACATTATGTTTTAAGAGAATTATTTTGTCCAAAACCTCAGTTATCGTTAATTGCTCATTTGGTTTCTTGCCTGTTGTCAAAGAAACTATCAAAATCGTTCTTTAGTATAAATTTAACCTTTAACAAAAGAAGATAAACAATCTATGTTGGTTTGAATTATCAATTACAGTAAATATTTTTGTTTATGAACTTACGTTATAAAAAATGTTCCCCCCGATGCACATAGTTATCATGGAATAAAAAGAATAATTCATGACAACAATAACTGTAATTAGAAAGTAGCATCAATAATAAATACTCATAATGTGAACAATTAAAATAGCTACCACATGACATCTGTCACGGCAAAGATTTAAGGTTTTCATTGTTAAAAAAGTAATTTGGTGAGATACATAATTATGGATTATCTGGTAAAGAAGTACTAGAAAAGCAAACAAAGTTCAGCGAATATAAAAATTGATAGGTTTCAAATTATTTATATAATTTATAAGCAAAATTATTTTAACTGCCGTCTTTTTCAAGTTTCATGTTTAAAAATGATAATCATGTCATAGTGGTTTCCACTGAATGATGAGTCACTTTGTTGGTCCAGGCAAGTGTTCGAATCTTTCCGGTGCAAATTTTCTAGTTTATTATGTGGCTTTGATTCTCTAATTCCCACATAAAGTAACTGAGCTTATCTGTTGATGGTGGCCGGTCCATATGAGCAGGACTAGTCGGGCTTCGACTTGGACACCTCTCTTATTTAATAAAAAAAGTTTCAAAATGATTTCACATTAGTTATCAAACTTATTCAGTAAAAAGGAAAACATATACACTATATTGAGTCATTCAAGGATGAATCATGTTATTTTTGTCTGTATCCTTCATCTGCTTCACTCGTTGAGGTAGTAGTGTGTAACTAAATCTTTCACATGAGTTTTCGCAGTATCCAGTTGAGAGAGAACGTTATGCCATATAAATTGTTGAAAGTCTTTCTTTCTTCCACTTTCATTTCTTGATCATTTAGCAAAGAACCGGGAGGATACACGAAGGAGCCATAGCCATGAGCATACATCTACTACAAACTGGCATGGTGAACAAAAAAAAGTTAAACCCGGATCTATTAAAGACACAGACCTAACCCTCGGGTGGAGGTACAGTCCACGGATAGACCTTCTCCTGGGCATTCAAATGAGCCGAAAACAATAGCCCATATCCATGTGGCCAGCGGGGTTCGAACCAGGGTTCGCCGTATTGGGTTTAATCCCTCAAACGCCGCTGGACTACCACCACTGGTTAACTGGCATGGTGAACTTTGTACATTTTAGTTATGATTATCACTCTTGTGTAGTTTTTTTTTTCAAAAACCCTCTTGTATTGTTGTGTGTGTGTGACCAAGAAATTGTTGTTGGCCCCTCGAAAAGAAGAACCAGAAAAGGAACTTGCGCAAATACCAATACGTTGTAGCAAACTGGACGTATATGGACATTTGTATTTACAAATAGAAAACATTATATTCATTAAGTAAATTACTGAGTGTTCCATGACAGCTTAGAAGTTTTTAAAGCTTTGGCTGTATTTTTAAACTTTGTTAATATTAGATCAATACAAATGTTGTATGGCATAAGTAAGATATAAAAAGCATAATGCCAGTCTTGAAGCAAATGTAAGTAAATATTCAACAACAGGAGTATATTGACAAAAAAATAAAAACAATACTTCTAACTATTTTACCGTTAAAAACCATGAATTTTCTCCTAGTTATGAATAGATGATAACCATAAGTTAACCTTTCCTAAAGTTACATAGAAAATATGACAGTATAATAAGAAAATTAATAGTTATTACATAATTAATAATTTGTATTCATGTAAGATTTAGATTTTACCATATACAATACTACTAAGTGTTTTCCTACATCATGTGCATGAATAAAAAAATTTTAAGTATATTTAAAATAAAATTTTAATATTATTTTAAATTTTATTATGTTTACCCATATTTTAATCTAAAATTTTGATTAATTGAACATAAAATTAAAATAAAATAAATAATTATTTTTATTTAAATCATATTTAAAAAACTATGTATATATTTAAAATTATAATCTTAGATAGATTTTTATCTAATTCTTTTGGATAAAATATATTAAATCAACCTGTATAAATTAATATAAAAATATTGATATAAAATTTGTATAATTATCAAAAATTAAAATTAAACAGTATTTCTAAAATTTGTAGATATATAAAATAAACTAATAATAGGACGATTAAAAATGTATAAAGTTTTTAAAATTGTAAAAATAATTGAAAATCTTTTTAGTAATAAAATTGTATAATTATAAAAATTAAAAATAAATAATATTTCGAAATTTGTAAAATAATATTATATATATCTATTATTATATTATTCAATGTCATATTTGGATATATTTATTTTAATGAAGATATATAAATGTAGTTGTCTATATTGCATTTATCCATCTATCTATATATATAAAGTTGGGATTGATTCTCTCTCAAAGTATCCACCTAGGATTCCAACTCACTAATTCGTGTATCCTAGAGCCGCCACGTGTCACGGTCTTTAAAACACATCATTTCATTTAATTTTGTAAGCAATATTTGTGGACTTCGATTAGAATTGAGTTTTTTTTTTGCTTAATAAAGCCCATTCACTACAAAAAAAATAAGTGATACTTGACAACCATATTAAACAGAATTTTATCGGGAACGAGTGTTTCCTATCATTTTTCGACAATCCTAATTTCATCGGAGTTTGGGTCTAGAAAATCACCATTTATTGGAAAATTCTCGGTAAGTTACGATAACATATATTGTCCGAAATTTTCATCGGAAAATCATCTGAATGTACCGATGACTTTTGAGTAATCCACCTCCGACTAATTTCCGCCGGCTGAAAATATTTATATAAAAACAATTATTTTAATTAAATCATAACAAATATTAAAAATCTTCATATATTTCATTGCATTAATAAATGTAAAAATTCAACAACAAAAAAAATCAAAAAGAAGAACGAAACTCCTGTTGCAATAGATTTGATAAAATTGTTGGTGTATGATGCTACGGTGGTGATAACGGATGAGAAGTGAGAGGAATGGAAGTAGTGGTAAACAGAGTTGTAGCGATGGTCGTGCAAGGAGTTGCGGTGGCTGGATGCAAAGAAAGATGTGTGGCGGTGCAATAAGTTGCAGCAACAAGTTGCGGTAGCAGCGGTGAAGGAGTTGCGGCAGTGGCGGTGCAAGGAGTTGGGGCAGAGGCCATGAAGGAGTTGCGGCAGTGGCGGTGAAAGATGTGTGGACAGTGGTGGTGCAAGGATTTGTGGCAGTTGCAGTGGAACCAGGAGTTTTACAATGGTTCTTTTGTACAAGAAAGTAGATCTAAAAAAGAAAAGAGAGAAAAATTGGGAAGAAGAAAAATAAAGATATGAAATTAAAGAGATAGTGCTGACAATTCTTCTCCACCATTCGTTTGATATATAGATAAAATTAAATACAATTAATAAAAAATAGTTTTATGCAAAAACACAACCATTTTGTCCAGAATCTTTTTTCCATTTCACGTTTCAGTTTGATCAAATTAAAACAATAAATTAATTATAGATATATTGTCAATTGGAAAACTGTAAATATAGTTAGATTGATAAATCTATTTAATCACTAAACTAAAAACTATTTATATGTTAGTTTGTTTTTAAGATTGGAGACGACAATTCAATTATTCTAAAGCTGATTTTTTTTAAAAAAAAAATCAGTTGTAAATTAAATTAATTTTTACATAAAAATTTGAATGAACAAGATAAAAGGCTATTTTGATCCTATCTAACGTTAAATAGCTTTTATTCATGTAGCTTGCTTTCTTGAATATAATTTTCAGTTATGGAAATTAAATAATATTAGTACAAATAATTTTAGTTCGTTCATAATAAATAAAACAAAACAAATTGAGTCTTTCGTCGTTCACATGGATGCGGAGTTACAGATTTGGTTTACAGAGTCAATATGAGTTTGTGAATGTCTTGTTGTAAAAAAAAATTAAATAAAACAAAACAATTTTTTTATTTATCTACCATAATATATTTGTGTAACCGGTTCATTGTATATTTTAAGGTATATTTAAATTCATATGAAACCAAAACTTAATTTAAAATTATAGAAAAAAACATAACCTCCATTAGTACACTTTAATATAGATTCAAAATTTTGTAAAATGAAACAACATGAAGACCATTTAAAGCACATTGTATATCAATATCACAACTTTATAACATAGAGACAACAATTTTTTTTTAGACAGCATAAACAAGAAAAATATATCTTATTACATATAATCTCTCATGATCTAAACCTTTCTAAAAGATAAAAAATCATTATCACACATTTCTTGCAAATGAAATCCTAAAACATAAATTATAAAATTATACAAAAAATAATAATATAGATCACAAGCAAAATATATCCCACCTGTAAATTATATTATCATTTCTATTATGTCATGTCATATTTATTTATTGATTATGGTCGAACTGTTCACACTCATCTTGTTTTATTTTCTCCTTCCTATTTTTTTTTGTTTAATCACGCTATGTCTCACTATTCATCTAACTCAGCCTATCAATCCATCTTGTTTTCAGCTGCAAAATTATTACTGACACCTTCTTTTACAATTATAAAAAGAAATTTAAAAAGTCAGAAAACACTGGACGGGGAAGAACGAGACCCGACCAAAAGGTGTATCCGACACTTTTCCTTTGGTAGTTAACAGTTCTCATCTTTTCTTCCAAAAAAGACATTTTAAAATAAAATATTTAATTTTTGATCAAAAAAAATAAAAATAAAATATTTAATAATCGAAAATCATTGAATTTTTAAATTTAAAATCTTTCTGTGTCGCAGACGCAGGCAACATATGTATTCAGAACTCGTGCTTCATCATTTCTTTTTGAGTTCAAGCTCCGGCGATGCATAACCCCTAGGCGGCGTAGCTCCGGCGAAACAAGTAGAACTATTTATATATATTAAAAACAAATTTATTTATCGTTTCGTACTGTTTCTTCGTTGATTCATGGATCTACTGTGTTGCTGCTTCTGATTTGTGCACTTTCATTGTATCCACCGTGAAGTTCTTATATAGCGTCCGCTTGTGAGCACACGAACCAGTTATGTAACGCCACTTAAAACAGAGAGGAGGGAAGCACTTGTGTGTTTCGAAATGTCTGGCTCGAGAGTATCGGATCTGAGCAAGTTGCATCTCAAGAGAGAGCTGACTCAAATCAAGAAAGCTTCCCGCGTTCTACGCGATCCAGGCACCTCTTCCTCCTGGAGATCCCCTCTCACCTCCTCCAGATCCGTCTCCGCGACTGTGCCTGCGGTTCTGGAGCCTCCGGTGTGCAGAAACAATGCTCTAAAAGGGAAGGAGAAGAAAGTGTTCTTACACAACTGGAATACTAACAATGAATCTTCATGGACACAACAAGCTAGTCTCAACAACGACGAAGATGGTGATGATGTGAGTGATGCAAGGAAGGGTGGAGATTCGATGACTTTCAGGTGCAGAGACACCAATCTAGCGTCAAAGACGAGGAAGAAGAGTAAGAGAAACAACATAGTGGCTAGAAGGAGATGTGACTCTGCTGAACTATCAGACGAAACAGAGGATCCAAGGACCATCACTAATGCATCTCCTTTGCTTTTGAAGCAGCTTAATCGCAAGAACTGGTCACGTTCTTTGATAACTAGTAGAAAAGAGGATTCTTCATGTACTCATAACAGCACACCAAGCTCCTTCAACATCTACGCTCTTCGTAATCCAAACAACGTTGGATCTTGGGATGGTACCACTACAACTTGCGACGGCGATGATGATGAGTTGGGTGATAACTTGGATTCACCAGGGAGACAACAAGGCTGTGGGATTTGGACCAAGAAGGCTATGAATGGTGGGTGCAGAAGCTGTTTCTCTCCTTCCTTGTCTGATACTTTGAGAAGTAGCATTTTATGTGGGAGTGGACCGCTGTATCGTAGACATAGTAAACACAAGATTGGTTCAAGAAGTGCTCAAGGTGTTTTGCCTTTGCTAACTTATGGTGGCAGTGATGATGATGATGAGCTTTATTTAGAGGCTCAGAGTAGATTAGATGGGAAGAGGTGGTCTACTAGTTGTAGGAGTCAAGGTGGAAGTACACAAAGCTTCAGCCAAAAGTACAGACCGATGTTTTTCGATGAACTGATTGGTCAGAGTATAGTTGTTCAGTCACTAATGAACGCATTAAAAAGGTGTAGGATCACTCCTTTTTATCTCTTCCATGGTCCTAGAGGAACTGGCAAGACATCGACCGCGAGGATTTTTTCAGCAGCCTTGAACTGTGTGGCTACTGAAGAGATGAAGCCTTGTGGTTACTGTAAAGAATGCAATGAGTTCATTTCTGGGAAGAGTAAGGACTTTTGTGAAGTTGATGGAGCTGATAAGGTTAGGTACCTTTTGAGAAACCTTCCAAGGAAGTCCTCAAGATATAAGACTTTTGTTGTAGATGAGTGTCATATGTTGCCATCTAAGACGTGGCTGTCTTTTCTCAAGTTTCTTGAGAACCCTTTGAAGAAAGTTGTCTTCATATTTATAACGACGGATCTTGATAATGTCCCTAGGACCATTCAGTCAAGGTGCCAGAAGTTCCTATTTGACAAAGTTAAAGATGCAGACATAGTAGTGAGACTGAAGAAGATTGCTTCAGACGAGAATCTTGATGTGGAATCTGACGCGTTGGAACTGATTGGTATGAACGCGGATGGTTCAGTTATAGATGCTGAAACTATGTTGGAGCAGCTGAGTTTGCTGGGGAAACGTATCACCACTGGTCTAGTAAACGAGCTAGTAAGCTTTTTGTAATTCGTCTATGTTTAAGAAAGTACGACCTATTAAATGTAAAGAATGTTGCACTTGTGTTTTTGCAGGTGGGTGTTGTTTCAGATGAAAAACTGCTGGAACTTTTGGAATTAGCATTGTCATCTGATACGGCAGAGACAGTGAAGCGAGCTAGAGAGTTACTGGACCTTGGAGCTGACCCAATAGTCTTGATGTCTCAACTTGCTAGTCTTATCATGGACATCATTGCTGGTACATACAAGGTGGTAGACGAAAAGTACAGCGAAGCCTTCCTTGACGGACGAAACCGTGAGTTATAAGCCAAGTTCTTGAAATCAGTAGTGGTCTTATGTGCTAGAAATTGGCTTATTGTTATGTTTTTGTAGTGAGTGAAGCGGATATGGAGGGACTAAAACACGCTTTGAAACTTCTTTCTGAGGCAGAGAAGCAGCTTAGAGTTTCTAATGACCGTTCGACCTGGTTCACAGCGACTTTGCTTCAGCTTGGGTCAATGCCTTCTCCTGGAACCACGCTTACAGGATGTAGCAGTAGAAGGCAAAGCTCTAGAGCCACTGATGACGACCCGTCAAGCGTTTCAAGGGAGGTGATGGCTTACAAACAGAGTATAGGAGGGCTTCACTTTAGTAAGTCGGCATCGCCAAAAAGAAGCGGAAAGCATACCCATGAAGCGAGTTCTTTCTCCAGGGTTATCGATAATACATGCTATAAAGCCTCCTCGTCTAGCCAAACTCCAGAGAGAGAAGCCTCCAATGCCTCACATGGCAATAGTACTGCAAGCACCATGATGCTTACTCAAAGAAGTTCAGAGAAACTAAACGAGATATGGAGAAAATGTATAGAAATATGCCATTCCAGAACATTGAGGCAGCTGCTCTATACTCATGGGAAACTTATATCTATCAGTGAAGTTGAAGGTATAAAAATCCTTAATGTTTCTCTAATTTAAAAGTAATGTTCAATAAATCATTAAGCGGTAATTTGCTTAGCGATTAGACGGGTTATTCAGAGCCTAGGCGAAAACTATGCATTAACGAATTATTGATTTATTTTTATACTTTCTACATTTATATTAGATATTTTTGTTTATGAGTTTAATTATAAAACAGTTTTGATGAATTATAAAACTTAGATATACAAAAAGAAGAAATTCATACGAATTGGATTTTCACTAACATTATTGATTAATTTAATATATTTCGATCAGTACAGATAATTTTATATCGATTTATATAATGGTTTAAACCGTATTGAGTCATATAAACCGGATTGTAAGAAAATCATTTCGTTATGACCGATTTTTAGAACATTGTTTAACAGCTTTGCAGTGTTGAAAGGTTGTATATGATTTGCAGGTATTCTAGTTGCTTATATAGCGTTTGGAGACACCAAGATCAAAACAAGAGCTGAAAGGTTTCTAAGCAGTATCACAAACTCGATGGAAATGGTACTAAGGAGAAGCTTAGACGTCAGGATACTACTCTTGCCTGAAACCGAGCCACTCGTAGTCCCTTACCAAACCGGGAAACCAGATATGACAAACAAAGTTGGAGATCTACATGCTGCACCAGACCTTGGAGTTGGTAGCAGTGAAGAAGGCAGATCAAAGATCCCAATGCAAAGGATAGAATCAATCATCCGAGAACAAAGATTAGAAACAGCATGGTTACAAACCGCTGATAAAGACACGCCTGGATCACTAACACGGATAAAACCTGAAAGGAATCAGATTCTACCTCAAGAAGACACTTATCGCCAACCTTCTGCTGTTTCTCCTTCCGGATTAAATAATGACGTTAAGCTTTTGAGAATTGGCGAAAATGGTGAGCTTAAAGAGAATCTAACTGGGAGCTGTCCTCTTTCCCCGAGCTTACTTCATGATTCTAAGTTTGGACACAAGAAAGACAATATGTAAGTCCCTCATTGTCCTTGTTGATTCATGCCTATTGCCTAAGTTGGTTGTGTGTGAACATTTTGGCTTTGGTTGTGTAGAGGAGGATACGAATCAGGAACAGGGAGAGTTGGTTGTAATATGTTACTTTGTTGGAACACAAACAAGACTCAAAGAAGTAGCAAGGTATGTGCTAATCAAATCCAAACTGGTCTTTCTTTTTAATATTTTGATTCTGTTTATTTTTCTAATTTTTTTCTTTTGCGGATTTGGTTTATCCTAAACAGGGTAAGGGAACTCATGTTCGTCCCCGAAGAAGTGGGAAGAGAGGATTCTCTCTGTTTAATGGATGTGCTAAGCCAAGGACACCAGCAGGTAAATTGAGAAGATGAAACTTTTAGTTTCAAAGTCATGAAAACAAAATTGTTTCACTCAAGCTCTAATTTATCATTTGTTCTTCCACTTCTATATAGTTTTCCTTAAATCTATTTGATCATTGATATGTCAAAGGATAGCTTCTTTAGTTAATTAACTGTAAAGTTCCTACCACATTGAGTTTAATAGACTCCATTTTTGTTTTCTTTTGTTACTATAGAATTTAATAAAATGTCAGAGAGTAGTACGATCTTTAGCAATGGTTTTTAACCTTTTTATGTACTAATATTTTTAGAGAAAATTACTAGAATGTTACACATTTTATGGTTTATTACTAGAATGTTGTATATCTTTGTTTTATTACTAGAATGTTTTCTCTTTCCTAGTAATTTACAATAAGGGGCTTTTGTTATGTTTTATTTTCTGAAACTAATTTTAAAGATCAAAGCCACATCAGTTATTTAAAATCCACATCACATCAGTTATTTTTTGAAACCAAACCGTCTCTATCACTATCACTATCACTATCATACATACGGTTTTGTAAAAAAAAAAAAAAGAAAAGAACACGAAGAACTGTGTTGTGTCGAAGAAGGAACCGCAAACCGAAATCGTCTCACCCTTCGAAACCCTCGTCGACATTGTTCTTTACTTCTTCGAACTCTCTCTAACTCTCTGTCGTTGAACTCTCTATAACTCTCTGTCGTTGAACTCTGTCTCGTCGGAGTTTTTAGAAACCGTCGTCTGTACGAAATCGCCTTCACCGCATTCTCATCAACGAGTTCATCTTTTCCGGTAAGATGTCGCGACGTTATATATTGTATTTTGGTTGAGTTTGTGGGTCAGTTATATATTGAGGCTGTGATATGGGTGTGTCGAGGTTTTTGTTGCGACTGAGTTAGGGTTATGTTGACTGTGCTATGGGTTTGTCGAGGATTTTGTTGTGTCTGAGTTAGGGTTATGTTGCGGCTGAGATATGTGATTGTCTAGGCTTTTGTTGTGTCTGAATTAGGGCTTTTTGTTGTGGCTGAGTTATGGTTATGTTATAACTGAGTAATTATTATGTTATGGCTGAGTTATGGTTATGTTATAACTGAGTAATTATTATGTTATGGCTGAGTTATATATATGACCTAATATATTTTAATATTATGATATGGCTGTGTTATTTTTATGTTGTGGCTGATTTATTGTTGTGTTATATGATCAGATGGATGTTAGTCAAGTCGAACCACGTGATTACCCTCCAAGACTTTACCCTTCTAACCTAGAAGGTAAAGATATCAATCATAATTTCCGTGCAGGACATTTCCCCCACATTAAAGAAACAATAGGACTCGATGTGTGGGAAGAACTGGTGAACTCTCCCATTGGAGTAGTTGCTAGGCTACTTTCACGCGAAAGCATTTGGTCTGGTAGGACCGTACACTATCTGCTATGTAGACAGCTGCGAGTGCATAAAAAGGAGATATGGTCTGTTGTGGTTGATGATGTTATCAGGTTTAGCTTGCTCGAGTTTGGTGAGATCACTGGGTTAAACACAGGTCCATTGCCAACAGAAAGTTTTGAACCTGATCAATACAAAGAGTTTTGGGAGGAGTTGAAGGTGCCGCTTGGGATGGGACCCAAGTATGATGAGCTGAAGGCAGCATTAGAGTTCTGTCCTGGTTGGAGTTTTGAAAAGCGTAAGTGGTTGGGGATGTTATTTCTTCAAGCCATGGGACTGTACTGTTTGCATCACAATTCAAGGATACCCTTTCAAAGTGCAATAAGGGTATTCGACGATGAAGCCATGAGGTCGTATCCATGGGGTCGGACTGCATACGAAGTTCTTGTTGACTCTCTGAAAACACTGTCTCCAGATGGAAAGTCATACACAGTAAGCGGCATGAAGGACGTTTTATTGGTTTGGGCGTATGAGTCCATCGTCTGTTTCGGTGAGAAGTTTGGGAGAGTGGTCAACAATGAAGACGTTCCTCTTTTGCGATGGGGTGGAAGGCGTACACGTTCAAGTTTTGATACTGTCTTGTCTGACGAAATCAAAGATCATGGCGAGGTAATGTTTAACTGCTACTTATACGACTGAGTTAACAGCTACTTAATGGTTGAGTTTATTTTATATTGTTGCCGAATTAGTCTATTTGATGGCTGAGTTTATTTTATATTGTGACCGAATTAATTTATTTGATGGCTTGGTTTTGTGTTATTTGATGGCTGAGTTTATGATAAACTGGTGTTGCAGGTCCGTTTGAGGAGAATGGTTATGAAGGAGTCAATTGAAGAGATGTTTCCTGTATGGTCGGATGAACCTGACGACCCACAACTCGTTAGGTTGGTAGAAGACATACACGCAGGTAGATACGTGAAAGGTTTCTGGGAAGTACAGAGGGATGAGCAGGGGAAGGGGAATGAGAAGAAGAAGAAGAAGAAAACGAAGGGAGTTTCATCAGAAGCTGAGCCATCAACAAAGAAGCAGAAGAAAGAAGCTGCTGAAACGAGAAAGGGTTCTAGCGAGGAGGAAGCTGTATTGGACAAAGCGACTCTGACGAATCTTGTGAGTGCTCTGCAGAATATTTCAGCAAAATTTGACGCTTACGATTTTGACCGGAACCGGCCAGTGATGGACGAGAAGACCCTAGATAACGTGGTGAAAGCTGTAGTGCAGCAGAGTCTGAAAGTTTTGGGGGAAAGGAAAATTCCCGACAACGATGCTAAACTCTCCTCCGCCGGCGTAGAAAAATCTTTATCGGTGACATCATCACCTCGTAGGAGGTCGCCACCGGAAAAGTCGGACAAAAGTCCAGTGGTAGAACCGCAGGCCCAGGAGGAGAAGTCTGTAAAAACTCCAGTGACAGAACCGCGGCAGCAGAAAAAGCCTGTCAAAAGTCCAGAGCCGCCGCAGCAGAAAGAGAAGGCTGTCAAAAGTCCGGTGCCGCCGCAGCGGAAGGAGAAGGCTGTCAAAAGTCCGGTGCCGGCGCAGCAGAAACAGCAGAAGTCAGTCAAAAGTCCAGCGTTAGCTGAGACCCCTGCAAAGAAGAATTCGGAGCTTGAGAAGGATACAGTGGTGAGAAGGATTTTGGGTGATGATTTTAATGAAATTGATTTCATCAGTGTTTCTCCTGCAAAGATTACTAAGGATGCTAAGGATGGTAAGGATGCCAACGTTCCAGCCTATGGACGCGGCTTACGGGGCAAGGCCAAGCGTACTGTTACTGTAAAGGATGAGGCTATCGAGGATAAGAAAAAAGCACAGCGGGCAGAGGCTGCGTTGAAGAGGAAGGAGAAGCAAGAGGCTAAGAAAAAAGAGAACGAGGAGAAGAAACAGAAGAGAAAAGCGGCTGAGTTACAAAAGAAACAAGAGGCTGGGTTACAGAAGAAAAAGAAGGAAGACGAGGCTGAGTTACCGAAAAAAAAGAAGGAAAAAGAGGCTGAGTTACCGAAGAAGAAGAAAGAAGAAGAGGCTGAGTTACAGCGGTCTGAGGAATGTGTTGTGACCAACGACGAAGTTCTTGCGGAAGATAACGCATTGGCGGCGGAGTCTGATGTCGAGCCAGCTGAATTGATTAGATCTTCCGTGATAAAGGAACTTCGGGAGAAATCAGTTAAGTTATCTCCACAAGGGTTTTCATTGACGAACCTTGATTCAGCACCAGATTTTCCGTACATTGGAGACAATGGACAGACGACTTGCATGAGGAAGAACATTACGCCTTCATCAGTAATATACGACCCTTGCGCACCTGTTGATCCGGCGCGACTGGAAAAACTGAAGCAACACATTAAGGCAATTCCACCCAAACCACCAGCACCTAAAGATAAACCAGAAGAACCCTCAGCTGATCATGAGAGTGACTTCTACAGCATACTCATGCATGAAAGACCGTGGCCTGACAAAGAATATGGATGGGTGTTTGATAATGTAAGTCTTTATTAAGGCTGACTTATATATTCTATAAAGGCTGACTTATATATTTAATTCATTATATTACGGCTGACTTATTATTTTTCTTTGTCTAGCATATCGCTGCGTATATGAACGTCCTCATACAAAGGTCCATGCGAGATCCCACTCCATTCTGGTCCAAGCGGATTGGTTTCATAGACCCTTGGTTGTTAAGTTCTTGGGCTTCCCTCGATTACAGGCAGTTCAGGATGAAACCTGCTTCGTTCAAGTTCAAAGACAGTGGTTATGAAGCGTTGGTAAACGGGAGATTCCCCGAAGAATTTACAACAAACTTGAAGTGGTATGCAGATGTGGATCACGTGTACGGATGTCTTCAAACCGGCGGTAATCACTGGGTGGCGTTTCACGTGGATCTGATCAAGGAGAAGATAGATTGCTACGATCCAATCTATGGAGAGTCAACACCCGAAAGTGAGCAAAAAATGCTAAATGCTTTTAGACCTCTACTGGAGATGCTTCCCTGGATGTTGAATGAGCTTATTCCTGCCGATCTCCGAAAGCATTCTAGGAAGAGGTTCGCATTCAGACGGAGGAGCAAAAGATACATTCCACAAAACAACATGTCAGGTGATTGTGGGGTTTATTCGTTGAAGTTTGTGGAGTGTCTAGCGCTTGGTGTAACTTTTGATGGCATAAACGATAGTAATATTCAAGGGTTACGGGTGAAGATGGCAGCAGATATCCTCGAGGAAGGAGGAAATGTTGGAATGAACAATTTGTTTTCATAATGAAACTGTGTTTGTTTGTGAACCTGTGTTTGTTGTTATGTTAACTATTTGACTTTGGATAACTGCTGTAATAACTCAGTCGTATCGATTAGTAATACTCAGCCAGTACTCATTGATAACTCAGTCATACCTCAAACATACCCTAGAATCAAAATAATTAATAATTTTTCATTCGAATGTTATATATAAAGTCCAATTATCAAAATAATTAATAATAACTCAATGTGTGAGCATGATCTTTGTTGACTATACGAGTTTGGAATCGATTATAATCTTGAGGTATATGTTGTCTCTTACGAGTACCTAAAACTCTAGGCAGTGATATGAGGTGTGAGCATGATTCAAAACACGTAAACTGTTATTGTGTTATTTATTATGAATTTGTGATATTTATCATATCTTGTGGTTCGTACATCATAAATCATAACCCTAAACAATCTTATTCGGAACCCAAACCCTAAATAACTAAACCCTATACCCTAAACGGCAAACAACAAATCAGCCGTAAAGGTCTTAATAACTCAGCCTGTTAGTGTAAGTTAATATTTACATATGGCGCGAAAATTTTAGATATTTTATCTCGCGACCTTTAATGTTCTATACTTCCCCTATATATAGCCCCCTTCTCTTGCACCTTCTCGCCTTATCTCACTAGAAAACCTAAACAATATCTCTATATCGCCTTACAAAGTTATGATTGTTCCTGGTTATTCAGAAAGGTTAGAGAACAGAGTCAATGAGATACTAAACTCTGAAAATCGTGAAAACCTTCCCGTTCTATACCCTGGCCCGGGTGTCTTGCTTGACAGCGTAATCTGGTTTAAATTTCTAAGCGATCTCTCCCTGGCCATCCCGTCGATTTTAGCAGAAGGATGGGTTCATGATTGGCCGACATGGCGCGCCATTCCCGATCATTTTAAGGAACGCTGGTTTCTTCAACTCGCTGTAAGGACAACATCTTTGAATTGTTTTTGATATTAGACATAATAACAGCACTTACATTTGGAAATTGGTTTTTTGTTGTAGCGCAAACGCACGTGGGCACGAAGATATAATTTTCAAGTTTGGACAAATTTTAATCTGGTGGCCAGAACGGTGTTTCGTTGTCAGATGCGCCTCTTGAAGAGGAGGTGGGCACATGGGGGTGAGAAGCCTGCGTGGATGCTAACTAGAGTTTGGCGTGATCTTGTCCACATGTTTGAAGAATTTGGTCCTGATAATTTTGGTTTTAGTAATTGATTTGTTGTTTTTGTTTGTATTCAGCCGTCAAGTTTTTGTAAAGTTGTTTAACTCAGCCGTTAAGTTTCTATAAAGTTGTTTAACTCAGCCATTAAGTTTCTATTAAGTTGTTTAACTCAGCCGTTTAGTTTCTATAAAGTTGTTTAACTCAGCCGTTAAGGTTTTATAAAGTTGTTTAACTCAGCCGGAATTGTTTGCGTCAAACGTCAGTGTTTCAGTTAAGTAACTCAGCCGTAATACGAATTAAGATACTAATAACTCAGCCTTATATTGTAAAAATACAAAGCCAAAGTTAACGCTATTTTCCATGTATTATTATGGCCGCCATTACTTAATCGAGACCAGTATTAGAGTCCTTTATTCTCTTATTATTATACGTGCGAGAAATTCCATCGTCATTGAGAATATCGAGACTCATTATTATGGCCGTCATTACATTATCGAGACTACTATTATTAGAGACCTTTATTCTCTTATTATTATGTGCATGAGAAATTTCGTTTGCATTTGCATTGAGAATATCGAGACTCATTATTATACGGCTGGCACGCATGTATCGGATTATTTACATAATCGAGGTATTGTTATTTTTAATGTAACTCAGTCAATACATCTACGTTAACTCAGCCAAAATATAGACGCTAACACAGCCGTAATACGAATTCAACTTAAGTGTTTGATAAAATAATAAAGAACCTTTCGTATTTCTTGATTTGATTGAGTATTCGTCATAATTAAAGTGCATCACGTGTGTGGAAAAATACGGCTCAAACCTAATATCGAGGCATTTAATAGTTTATTAATTTAAATTATTCCTCTTTATTTGAATTTTAAAAAAAAATGATTTTATATTACTACCACTATTGTTTTAACTTTGTCTTTCACACCAATTTCTCTTTCATTCAAAGAAAATGTCTTCTTCATCATCTGTGTCTGGTAACACTTACTTTCACCGCCGGCATGTGGAAAGAGGAACGCCGAAACAGTGTTGGTGTGGTGAACCCGCTGAATTATGTACATCTGCATCACGGGCTAATCCAGGAAGACTGTACTATTGCTGTCGCAAAGGATATATTAAGGTTTGATTTTTAATTTTATTCATTATACTGTCAATGTGATACTAAGAGCTGGGCATGTTGGTGAAATCAGAGACATTTATTCAAATGGGCGGACGAGTGCTTGGTGGAAGAGGTAGAAGATATGAAATCGGTGATGAGTGACATGACCAAAGGCATATCAGATCTGAGAGTAGACGTTGGTCGGTTGGAGAAAGAACTCGGTAAAGCGGAAAAGATGAAGTGTTTGATGTTTCCAGTGGTGGTTTGTGGGTTTGGTATGGCCATATTTTGGCACTATTTCTTTGCGTAGTCATGTGTTGTAATCGTAATAATTTAATCGCAATGCAGTTTTCAGTATAGTAACTCAGCTATAACGTTAATGCAACTCAGCCAGTACGTTAATTAATTCATAATCAAACAATAACCCAGCCATAATACGAGTATTCGTCAGTCATAACGTTTTAATAACTCAGTTATAACGTTCACTGCAATTCAGCCGTTACGTTAATTAAGTCATATCAAACAATAACCCAGCCATAATATGAGTATTCGTCAGTCATAATGTTTTAATAACTCAGTTATAACGTTCACTGCAATTCAGCCGTTACGTTAATTAAGTCATATCAAACAATAACCCAGCCATTATATGAGTATTCGTCAGTCATAACGTTTTAATAACTCAGCTATAACGTTCAGTGGAAGTCAGCCGTTACGTTAATCAAGTCATAATCAAACAATAACCCAACCATAATATGAATATTAGTCAGCCATAAAAAGAGACATACATAAATTTCTGGTTCGACATACATAAGTTTAGGTTCAAAATCACTCTTCCCTTTCCGGACATACACACATTAGTGGAGTAGTTTTCCCATCTCCAACCACATTGAACACAAATAAGTCTCCTATGGCGCATCTGTTAGCACGACAGAACTTTCTCCAGCCTCTTCTGATGTAATACATGCCGTCTGCTTCGCTAAATCGCAAACTCACAGTCCATGAATTTCCCTCTTTGTTGACAAGTATTATCTCTTGGCATTGTTTGTTCAAAGCAGTACAAGTCGTAGCTCCCTCAGGAAGATACTGCAAACACAGAACGTAAAGACACAGAACAGATCAAACCATATGTTAATAACTAACTAAATACTGCAAACACAGAACAGATCAAACCATATGTTAATAACTAACTAAATACTGCAAACACAGAACGTAAAGACACTGAACAGATCAAACCATATGTTAATAACTAACTAAATATGGTCTATAACTGAAAATCGACTCACAAGTTTGTCTTCTTTTAGATTCGAAGCAGTGACCTCAGCCTGAAAACAATAGTCAAATGAGAAAGAAGGAACATCATCCGCATCGGCTTCTTCCTTGATGATGTGAGGATGTGTATACTGAATCTCACAACAGCTAGGACCAAATGGTGTGACATGAAACACCATATCTCCTTCGTGTTTGAAGATGACAATGTCACCGATTTGAAGGTCATGTGCTGTGGTGAAATCTTTCCAACCTCCGGTGAGTCTCCTGCCTTCTTGTATCACTTCCCAAGTTTGATCTGTAGCGTCCGATCTTAGTTTCCATGTTTTCCGGTTTGTCTTCCCTTCTATGTGTTGTGAGAAGAAGCCAAGTGGTATTGTCTGCAGGTCAGAAAAGCCAAAGATAAGCAAACTCTAAAATAGGAACATATACACATGAGAAATAGAGAGTGTGTGTCTACCACGCCACTGTGGAAATCGGGAAGCAGAGGCTTCAAGAAATGAGGTTTGTGCGAATTAGGCATCTGCAAACAAGAAAAGAATGGGAAGAAAACATCATCGAACCGAAGCTGAATCCACAAATCTGCAAAAGAGAGGCTTCGGTTTTACCTTCGTATCGAAATCGCCTGTCGTCGAGAGCTTTTTTTTTTTTTTTCGCGTTGGGACGAAAATGATTTCTTTTTTTTTCCTTGTGTAAAGTAAATAATGCCGGAAAATATAACTCAGCCGTAACATTGTTAATAATTAATAATGCCGAAGAATAAAACTCAGCCGTAACATAGTTAATAATTAATGATGTCGACAAAATAAAAGTTGGCCAAAAGAGTCATACATAATTTAACTCAGTGTCGAGTTATGTCCTGACACGCATGTCCGAGTAATTTACGATATCAAGGTCATTATATGTTTATTTTATTTGGACACGCGTGATCTTTATATTTAATATGATTTCCCTATTATATTTCCAATATTTACAAGTAAAAGATAAAGGAAAAACCAGAGTCGACTTCTAAAACCTAAAGTAAGTCTCTTTCGTCCAAAATCGATTTTGAATTATTTTTTGTATTTTGGCCTTGTTCGATTTTGCATTATTTTTGTGTGCTATGATGTATAAATTAGATGGATCTACAGCGTGGAATTCCAAGGACGTGCGACTGTGGAGCTGCTACCATTGTGTTAACGTCAGGTACAATAAAGAATCCGGGTAGAAGATTTTATCGATGTGGAGCAAATTCGGGTCAAAACCATGTTTTCAAATGGCTTGATGAAGCACATGATGAAGAGTTTGTAGTTGTGGCAAACAAACTCGCGACGATAGAGCAGGATTTGGCCGCTATAAAAGCAGAATTAGATGATATGAAGAAAGACATAACTGAGATCATAAAAATTATTGAATGTCTTAGGATGAAGTCTTAAATGTATTAGTTGCTACTACTACTTCTTTGTTTACTCAGATTCTGTACTCATAAGTCAGTCTATGTTTATGTAACTCGGATTTAACTCAGCCGTTGTTAATTTCTTCCGAAACAACAACTCAGCCGTAACATGTAATAATATCAGTCTTAACGTTTAGGTGAACAATCAAAAAACAGTCATATTTCTAACAATAAAAAAACAATCAAACTCAGCCATAAGATGAAAATAACTCAGCCATAAGATGAAAATAAGTCAGCCATAAGATGAAAATAACTCAGCCATAAGATGAAAATAAGTCAGCCATAAGATGAAAATAACTCAGCCATAAGAAAATAAGTCAGCCATAAAAACAGAATATATAATTTTTTTGTTCGACATACATAATGGCATAGCAAAAAACATAAAAAAGATAAGATTCTGATGCAGAGACATCTTCACCACTTACTTGTGTCCCTAAACAGGCTTATCGGTTCAAAATCACGAAAGAACAAGGAAATCTCTTTGATCCAGAAACAGCGCTCACACATGTTGTCGTCCTTAGTCACATCAATGTGCCATAGGCAGAGACATTGTCGGTCCACAACATTTGCACATTGGCAAAGGTAGAAGGACGGAACATAAGTAGAAGTGAACATGGCCTTAATTTGACGGAACTCGTCAGTATGCCACAAACCCCATCCCCATTTCGCATCTCGAACAAGTTTCCCGACCCTGTCAACAGTTGCTCTTGGAATTCTCCGAAAATACTGCGCATCACCGTAAAAGATTGCTTGAGTCATAGCGTGTGTATACACTGCACGCTCATATCCTGCATCTGCTGCACGCTTGAGGAGAGAAAGGCCATAATCTTGCTCATCGTATGAGTAGAAAAACTGTACACCCTTTACATAAATTGTGCTTGGATTGTTCTCAGCGTAGCAAGTTTTCAACAACTGAGATGGCATAATGAGACCCCAGGGAAAGGATAACACATCGAAATAATGGTATACCCTACGCATCTCTGCTAACGCCTTCATCGACCTGGACGATGCTCTGAGGCGGTAGAGATCTTGGAAGGAGTTACGGGCCACACGTTCAACCACCATTGCCTGAAGATCTTCAGGCAATTCAAGCAGAGGGAAATATTCCATTTTCTCTGAGAGGACAGTTGTGTAAAAGATAGAGAGTTGAAGATGTGTAATTGTTTGAGAAGTACCTTATTTATCTGCAGTTAACGGTTGTAGTTTCGTATCGCGGCGTTTCTTATTTCTTATTTTGAGCGGGAATTTAATCCATAACTCAGCCGTGTATTACAATAACTCAGCCTTAGTTGACTTCGCGACGTTTCGTGTTTCTAGCGGGGAAGTTTTTTTCAACTGCGTTTGAATAAAAGAGCTGACATTAGAAATCACGACAATTATTAGGCGTGTGAGTAACATTATCTCAGCCAATGAAGATTAATTTCTCTTAATTTAATTCGCTACTTTCGTATTCCACTTTATAATCAATAATTACGTAGGGGCTATTACGTAACGTAGGGCAATTAAGTACGGACATTTCGTTTTTCGATGTCTGTGTCTCTCTTGAGTAATGGGAAGCGGGCAAATCAATGAAAATAAAAACCCAACCACAATACAAAAAAACCCAGCCGTATTACAACACAAAACCCAGCCGTATTACAAATAATAAACCAGCCGTTGTGCAAATCAATGAAAATAAAACCCAGCCGTATTACAACACAAAACCCAGCCGTATTACAACACAAAACCCAGCCGTATTTCAAAACAACATGAAAAGCAATTGCTTATATCGGACAAGTTCTCGCATTATGTCCACTTTGACTGCAACGAGAACATATGTGCTCTTTCCTAGGACGTTTGTTTGCAAGTGCAACTTCTAAAGCAGATTTCATCCTATTTTTTTTAGGTCTTCCCGGTTGTTGACGAATAAACGGTGGAAAGCACTGTACGTTAGCCACGTTATCTGGAACAGGTAGCGCTGAGTCAACCGGCATGACCGATTCAGCGTATGCGCTAGCTAAATAAGTGCTTTTATAGTAAGGACTGCACAGTGATATACGAGAAACATTTCTTTCCTCTGCAGCTGCGATTGCGTGTACACATGGTATTTTCTCGACATCGAAACGCCGACATGTGCACTTTCGCTCAACCAAATTAACAACATTCAAAGACTCGCCAGCAGCGCCATATTTAACTTCAGTGTGATGGTCATCAATCCTTTGAACCGTCCAATCCCGGGAGGCACTTACACGTCCCTATTAACAAAACCCAATATTCGTGAAACGGCTTACTTATTATTTATAAAGCTGGCTTATGCAATATAACGACTGACTTATTAGATTTAAAGACTGACTTATTTTACTGTTACGACTGACTTACTTGTAATAGTTTCTCCACACCGCGCGTGAGTGTGGTTGACTGCGATCTGGCATCCACTCTTCGTTCAGCAAACCATCTGGTCATCATAACCCGTATCGATTCCAATATTCGAACAATGTTAAGACCTCTAGCATGCGATAATGCTCTGTTCATTGATTCCGCTATGTTCGTAGTCATCAAATTGTACCTCTCGCCCGGGAAATAAACACGTGTCCACAGTCTGACATCAGCTCTTTCGAGGTAGCCGTGGAGATCAGGATTAAGTGCTTCAATCTCCTCGAAAATCATATCAAAGTCAGACATTCTAAAACATCTCGCCGCTTTCTTCACCAGCCGAAATACATCTTTTCCTTTGTACCGTCCCAATATGTTTTTATACAAATGATAGGTGCATATTCCACGAGCAGCTAACGGATACACATTTGTAATTGCTTTCCCTATCGAGTTATGCCTATCTGATATTATCGCAAGACCCTCCTGGTCAGGAATCAACACTTTTAGTTGCGTAAAAAACCAATTCCACGAATCATCATTTTCAGTGTCAACCACTGCGAAGGCTATTGGAAAAATCTGAAAGTTACCATCCTGAGCTAGTGCTGTGAGTAGCGTCCCTTTATATTTACCATTAAGAAACGTACCGTCGACGACAACAACTTTGCGCATGAAAGGAAACCCATTAACGCTCGCACCAAACGCAAGAAACACATACATGAATCTTCCAAGCTCATCGATTTGAAGACGCGTAACTGTATTCGGATTTGCCCTTCTTATCATGTATAAGTAAGAAGGCAAGAGTTCAAAACCACACTCAGGTGTGCCCTCATCGATTTCCCTTGCACATTTAAGCGTCCGGTGTGATTTCCAATATTCCATCTGCTCACATGAAAAAACAATTTACATAACTCAGCCACATCATATCATTAAGACGGTCACAACGTAAACATAACTCAACCATAGTTTTGTAACTCAGCCATTTCTAACATAAAATAACCCAGCCTATACTCTACCATAACTCAGCCGTTTTAACATAATTACCTTTACACCAAACTGCTTAGTGATAGCTATTCCGACACTCTCAGGGCGAACGGCCGGACCAACGTCGCCGAGAAAGTTCTTGTACAACTCTCCTAAAATATCCGGTGTTGCATTTCGAGATCGATTAGAACGCTCAGTTACAGAACATGCATGATCCGAGTCGTAAATACGAATATAAAACTGCGGGGACAATCCTTCGGTAGATGCACGAACTCTCCATGTACATCCATCAACCCAACACTTAACAACGTATGTTGTCAGGTTTGATATTTCTACATCAAAATCAAATTGATGCCTCACTGTAAAAAGTTTCAGTCGTCTCTTCAAATGCTTTTTAGTCAAGTATCGTTGTCCTACCGCAAGGTCTAACGACGACATCTCCAACTTCAAAACCTCCAGATTCCCTTTAGATTCGCTCATCAAGAAGTTCTGATATCTCTTCTTGGAAGGTAGCGTTGGTGAATCTTCGTCTTCTTCGATAGGAGACTCACCGTATGTGCTGAAGTTATCATCTTCAGATGACGCACCGTCCGAGTCATCGAACATATCAAATCGACTTTCAAATTCATCATCTTCTTCGTTTTCTTTGCCTATTTCATCTTCTCCGGCTACGTCGTGTATTTCAACGTTACTAAAGCAGTCATTCTCAATTTCATCTTGTTCATCCTCCAAACTGCAACCATCGTAACTCCCATTCTCTATAGACTCAACTTCTAAAGCTTCTTCTTCTAAAGCTTCTTCTTCTGAAGCGTCTTCTTCTGAAGCGTCTTCTTCTGAAGCTTCTTCTTCTGAAGCTTCTTCTTCTGAAGCTTCTTCTTCTGAAGCTTCTACGTCTGAGCTGTCATCCTTTTTCTCTGTAATCTCCACACAGAGACGTAGTTGTTCGCTTTTCTTTAAGCTTAGAAAACATTGCAATTGTCGAGTGTTGGACACGTAAACTGGTGGAGTGTTGTGCGCCATTGTTTTCAATGTTTTATTCGAAAACATGTAGCTAAGCAGAATATGAACCTTCAAATCATTCAAACCGTAATCGTCGATGACAGACTTTGTGAAATCTTCAAGTTTAGTTTTCTCACCTAAATGAAGAACTCTACACCCTCTACTGTCGACGTTGAATACATATCGTTTTTTCATAATCCATTTACCGGAAACAATAATAACGGGATCCATTACCATATGAGAAAGATGAAGAGGATAGATAACTGAGATGATGAAGAAGAAAAGAAAGGCTGTGTAATCATTCAAAAATAAGATGAAGAAGACAACTGAAAGGTCTCGTAACTCAGTTGTAAATTGGGCGACCGTTAGTGATGACATGTCAAATCCGAGTTGATGACATGGCAGATGACATGGAACATCGGTTAATCAGCCGACAAACAAATCAGTAACTCAGCCAAAATAAGTCAGCCATCATTTTTACACTTTGTCAGCCGATACATGGAAACATTCTAGTAATTAATCTTTTGACAGTAAGTCAGCCGCAATAAGGATGAACAACCATATGTCAGCCGTATCGTTACGTAAATCAGCCATCAAACGAGAACATTCTAGTAATTAATCTTTCGCTCATACGTCAGCCGCAAAGCAGCTGAGTTTACTGTTTATCCATGCTTTAACGGCTGACTAATACAAACCCAGTCGTAACAGCATCCCATAACTCAGCCGTGGCTTCAATAACCCAGCCCATCCATGTTCCTTTACTCAGCTGAAAAAAAGTTTCTCAGCCGTTTCTTAACCACGACTCAGCCAAATTTTCCAGAAATCAAACCGCCAATGTATAAGTCAGCCGTCATTTGTATCATTAAGTCAGCCGTGGTCACATAACTCAGCCGGATTTCTGTAAATCAGTTGTATCGGCAAGCTGACTTATAGTTTTAAGTCAGCCACTTTCACTTAAGTCAGTCGTATGTATTAAGTCAGCCGTAACGTAAAGATAAATCGGCCGTAACTACAAATCTATCGCTTAACAGCTGACTTAATGAAAATACGGACGCGAATTCCTCCGTGGCGCCGGTTTTTTGCCTACGTGGCAGCGAAAAGTAATGGCATTCTCGTAAATACGTTTTTTCTCATAACGTAAAAAAAGAGTACGCTTGGTATCGAAAATATTCTAGTAATAAAAAAAGATCTGTATCATTCTAGTCAATACACCTAAAATATGTAACATTCTAGTAAACTTCCCATATTTTTATTTGAAACAACAAATCAAATGTTAAAGTCGTAGCAACTTTTTTATTAAATTACTAGTTTGTATGGAATAAGTATAACTAACGTGTTATATCACATGTGAATCCAGAAGAAAAAAATTGACACAAACCACAACATATGTTGTGTTGCACAACTTGTGTAATCTCTCAAACAAACGTCCATTTTGTAAATCCTATCAATAATGTGTTGATGATTATCTTCTCACTTTTTGACAAATGTAGATGATTCTTTTGATTCTTCTTTTCCATAAGAATCAACGAGTAGAAAGCAACATTCGTTGTCAAGAACAACTTAATAGCCGACATCTGCAACGCATAAGAGAATATTTAGATCCATTATTCTAGTAACAAATCAGCAGAGGAAGATGGTGAGAATTAAAAAACTTACCCTTTTCTCCTTGGTAGCGTAAATGAAGAACATGGCGATGTAGATAGTTTCCACGACGCAGCCGAAGGAGTTTATGGTAATTAGGAGAAAAGCGTGTTGTTTAGTCAATGTGTAATAGAGTCATATCATGCTGCTAAATAATGACACTTGATACGGTAGAGACTGGAAACTTTCGGTCGTTTTGTTTTTGTATATTTTTTTTTTGTCATCAACTTATACACTCATACAGCTAAATAGTGACACTTGGTACTGTAGAAACTGGAAACTTTTGTTTATCGGTAAGTCTTAAAACTATAATTATAATACATGAAAATATGTTCTCTCTTATCGTGCTTTCCATCATAAATCTTTTGTAATAAATTGTGTTCTCACTCTTTGATTTTAGTGTTCAGATTTTACTTTGTTCACGAAGCAGAACATAATTTGTGTACAAAATACAAATACAGTAAGGCTGACAAGTAAATCAACTCGAGCCAACTCGAACCATAAACGAATTGTCCAGACTGAAACTGAATCGAAAGCCCTTCTGCACGCATAGAAACAAAACAGTGTTCACAATCTGGAAGATGCTATGAACATTTTCATGTCATAAAGTTGACTACAAAGAAAAAAGGAAAAACTAGTAATGATACCTCATGAGTCCATGCTCAAGATTCTCTCAGCAAGCAGTAAATCATCAGGTGTTGTAACCTTCAAAAGAAAAATACAATGTTACCAACCAAGAGATGTAAAAAAGGCTGAAGTTAATGTTATATTTACCTTGATGTTTGTGTAAGATCCTTGAGTGACATAAACAGGATGCTTGAGGTATTCAACAATCGAAACATCATCTGTTACCTCTAGACCTTCTCTGTTTCAGACATGTACACAAAACAACAATCAGTCTTGTTTGATTTTTTTAATCACCATCTCATTATTTTTAAGGTTCACAAACCTTTTCACAAGCTCGAATCCTCTCTTCAACAGCTCTGGTTTGATCACCTATAAAGAGAAAGCATACACTGAGGTTGTTCGAAACCATAAATCTAACAAAACATCTCATCTCAAGTGAACCATGAAAATGATTTAAAAAAAAAAAAAACCTGTGGTGTCTGCATTTCCCAAAGGGTTTTCCTGTCGAGAGTCTTCACCACGAGTGAATCTGAATTGACCTGCATATAGCAATGAAACAAGTCTATTACAGAGAAAAAAAACAGATGATATGACCACTAACTTTACGTTTTTGCCAAATAAAACTGAAGAATGTGTACCTCTTTGATTGTAGCTTTAGCTGGAACACCAAGCACGGCTGCTCCAACTGCCCAACCATCTTTAAGCACCTTAAAGAAACATAACCATGACAAGAAGTTTTGTTTAATTCCCCCTAATCATTGCTACTTCACATAAGACAATTGGTAACTACAAAGTATACCTTCTCGACATCTTCAGTGTCCACCAACGGTCTTGCTGAGTCGTGGATGCAAACAAGCTCAGCGTTCACATCTATTTCCTGTGAAAATTAAATAGCTTCACATGAACTAGAGGAATGAACACAGTATTTAGAATAGTTTATTCTGCTCTCAAGAAAGAAAGAGTTATAAACCTGAAGTCCACTGTGAACAGAATCTTGCCTTTCTTTACCAGGAAGAGCGAATTTAAGGTCAACATCAATTGAGTCTTCATATTCTATAAGAAGACCACAACCAAATGATCAGATAAAATCTCTCAACCAGAAGTTAATAACTAGTAAAAGAGAGAGAGACTAAACCTTCAAAAATATCTCGGAAAAATGGATCACAAACAACTACAATCTCCTTCACTTCAGACATACGTGAAAAGGTGAAAAAGCTGCAAACAATAAGGCATTAAAATTTCAACAATTACAAAGCTAAAAAGTTAGATACCTTTGACATAGATTCAGTAAGATAACTAGTTTGAAGTAAAGTTTTGATACCTGTACAAAGCAATAGGCTGACCAAGGAGTGGTATATACTGTTTCGGAATGGTCATCTAATTCACATTGACAGATACAAAAAAAAAACGCAGATTAACAACAGCTCAAGCTTGAAGAAACTCAACAGAAACAAACAATCAAAGTTTGAAATCTAGCCTACTTTCATTCTCTTCCCTTGACCTCCAGCTAAGAGAATCACTGAGACACTCTTCTCCTTCACAACTGCATTGCTCTGATGAATAACAAAAGGAAATAAACTCAAATCAAACTACAGAAAACAGCTTCAAAACTGAGTTGATTCCAAGTTTGAAACTTACATTATCAGACTCAGACGATGAAGAACATCTGACTGAATGTATTAAAGCATCTCTTCTGTAGCTTCTACTACTGACCCTTTTCGAAAAATCAAGTCTTTGAACTGAAACAACATTCGAAACAATCATATTCTGTTTGGTCTGAGAACAAAACAAAAGCGTATAAGAGAAACTTGCCTGAGGGACGACAGCTGAAGCCCAGACAGAGTGACGTCGACTTGACTGAAAGATTCGGAAAAAAATAAGAGGAAGAGAACGAAAATGTCGGAGAACTAAGGAAGCCAAGAGTCGCTTGAAGCATCGCCATTAACTCGCCGGGGATGAAATTAACGAGTGAGAGAGAAAGAGATTGATCCCTCCGTTCACCGGAGAAATTTTATATATATAGAGCCAGCTCAAAAGGCCCAGTAGCTTAATGGGCTTTAAATGAGGCCCATTAATTCAATTCATACAAAACAGCTTATCATAAGGGCCCAGCTAAGTAGGCCCATTTATGAGGCTAATGGGCTTATGATAAAGTCAAAACAACAACAGAGGCTAAAAGTAGGTGGCGGAGATCGATCGAGGAAGAAGAAGAAGGGTGAAAATGGCGAAACCGTTGGGAACTACGGGAGAGTTTTTCAGGAGAAGGGATGAGTGGAGGAAGCACCCGATGCTTTCGAATCAGATGAGACACGCGCTCCCTGGTCTCGGGATCGGTGTTGGAGCCTTCTGCGTTTACCTCGTCGGTGAGCAGATCTATAGCAAACTCATGGCTCCTTCTTCTCAATCATCTCACCAGAAACAACCAGCTCCGTCTCACTGAGCGGTAAGGTCGTGCTCAAAGTTTGATCCTTTCTAATCGAGATATGTATGACTTCTCTGTTAAGAATGTTGAACTAAGTATAGGGTTAAAGAGGATTACATGTTTTTGTTCAGTTTCAGTAGTGATTATCTTTATGAAAAAGTCTGAAAGTTAATATCTTTTATTGTGCAATTGCTATTTGGGATTGGTCTGAGAGATGGATGGATCCGTTTCTTGGAGATTGTAGTGTGTAATAAACAAAGCTGAGTAAACGCTTTCATACATCATCAAGTGGTTATAGGAATAATAATGTAGTGTATGGCTCTTATAATCCTTAACTTAATATTGGAATTAAATCGATCAGCTAACTTGTCCAAAGTTTCAGTACCTTCTTTAAGTGATTTTCTTATTTAAAAACTCAAACTCAACAGTTGACTGCTCTAAAACAGTTATGTTAGCAGTTGTTGATTTGCTAATGATCAGGAGATAGATTTATTCTTTTGAAGCATTTATCTATTTCATGACTTTAGTTTCTGCGTGTATAATCAAATCTGAACAACCTTTCAGAACTCAGATCAATACATATAGCTAAGTATCTGTGTTAATTGTTGAATGTAGTTTTTTTTTTTTCAGTGTCTGCGTTTGTCTTTTGAGCCATTCACATGTCACTTCGCTTTATACTAAGTGGCATCTGATCTCATTTTCTTCTGTAATGACATTTTGTGTTTGGCTCTGAATCTTTTTGATTAAAAAGGATTGTAAACTAAAAGGAGATTTGCTCATCTTGTTGCAGATTGTTTCGATCATGATGAAACCGCAGCAGATAAAGAGCTGAGGGATTCAGAAGTGTGCCTTTTTTTCTTGGTTTATCTCAATAAGATGTTGATGAAAGACAAAACTTGTATGACATTCTGCAATGTGGTCTTGTTATGTGTTGTCGTTTCGATTAATAAGAGTTCTAAATGAAATTGAAGAATAAAGAATGACTCTTACAAAAAATACAAGCATTCAACGTTCTCTCTCCTCTAACGCATTTCTCTCTCGACCTCACCTTCTAAAACTCGTGAATCTTACCCTCCGGCGTACGGCCGGCGCGTCCGCGCGAGTGCTGGAGCCGGAGGGTCTCTTTCATCCCTTTCCTCATTTTTCTCTTTGCTCTCAACCCCTTCTATCCTCCTTTGCTCGATATGCTCGTAGTTCTAGATTAGGGCTCACAGAATCCGGCGGAGGCTTCAGTCGCGAGTAGCTGATTCATGGTGGAGGTGGCTCTTTCTCCGGACCTGCAGCGAGGGTTCAGTGAGGTGGAGAGATTGAGAGTCGGTTTTGGGTTCATGGAGCGCTCCGTCTTTCCCCCTTTAGGATCGCTCCGGTCGTCGTCGTCGTGGAGTGGAGGCGATGGGTCTCGGCACGGCCAGGTTTGTTGGTGGTAATCTGCCGCAGATCTTGTGTTTCGTGCTTGTTCGGTGAGGGTGGTGGTTACTTAGGGTTTCTTCGGGTCGGAGTGATTCCGGTGGCCACTCGCTGTTATCAAGAGTTCTCCATTCTTTGTTTGAGATGGAGGCGAGGCTAAAGGCGGATATAATCGTGGTGAAAGTGTCTGGCTTGATGCCTTGTGCGCGTGCCTCTGGTTACGCTTCCACGGGTCGTCTATGGCCTTGAGAAGGTTGCTAGATGTACCGCATCTCTTTTAGAGCCTCCGCTTCCGGTGTCCTGCTTAGTTTTTCTCCGTGAGTTTGGCGACGGCCTCACTTAAAGAGTCAAGTCTCATGTTCTTCATCGTGGTATCAATCCTATGGCTCATGGGTTGATTTGTTAGCGTTCAAGGAACTGGTCCTTTGGTTCTCAAAGGCCAGGGATGCGTAGATGGTTTCTCGGGAGTCATTACCTTCTACGAGCCAGCATCTCGTCATAGCTCACATCCCGGCACCGTAGTGTTCTATGGTGGTGTAGCTGACTTTCTTGCAGGTTTTGGGACTGCTTTTCAGGATGTGGCGGTGTAGACAACCCGTCTTTTGTTTAGGTTTCGTTGATGGCTGAAGCGAATACTTACTCGTTCTGGGATCCGGTTCGGGCGTCGTGTGGCGCTTCGTTCATTCCGGCTTTGTTGTTCGCAAGGCTCTGGTATGTACTTGAACTCTCCCCTTCGGACGTCTAGACCTTCATTGACAGAGAAAGTTGTGAGCTTCGTGGAGATCATCGGGAACTAGCTACTCCAGAAACGTCAAGGGAACTCCCGGCATCCAATGAAACGAGGAGAACCTCACTTTCGTGAGAGTCACGTTGATGGTTGAGAACGGCTACCGATATCGAAATATTTCGAAAAACAACCTAGCGGAACGTGCCGGGTTTAGTGGGTGGGCGAAGTTAGGCTTGTAATAGTTAGATTTCGACATTTTGTTCAAAACAAGCTTGTAACTACATCTGATTTCCGATTCTTCGGACAGATTTTATATATATAAGTATTAAAAAAAAAAAAAAAAGAATAAGAATGACTCTTACACATGCAAGGACAGGTGTGTATGTTATTCAGCTAAACAAACTACGCCCCTTTTCGATCGAAAATGGAGTTGTCTATGAAAATTGGCCTAACAGGATCAGCCATCATACATTCATACTTGATTATTTGGGCCGGAGTAATATTTTTTTAAGAGTAATATTTTCAAACAGCCATTTTTAAGTTTTTATCACTAAAATGACTAAAGTATAATTTTTTATTTTGAAAATTTTAAGTGTATTTTTTTTTTAAATTTAAAATCTTATCCCAAAACTCCTGACTGGTTTAACCGCAGCGGTTGCGGTTGCGGTTGCGGGAGTTTGCGGATGCGGGTGGTTGCGGTTTCTAGCGGTTTTAAGAGATTTGTACGACTGGTTATGCGGTTAGAAATTTGTACGTTTGCGGGATACTTATGACTGGTTAACTACCAAATGCAGCAGCAGTTAAATAATAAATTAACAATATTTACATTTTATACAATTATAAAAATATCAAAAATAATAATATTATAATAAATATAAAATTTATATTTAGAAAGTTATAGTTTAAATTTTTTAAAAATATAGAAAATATTTTTATTTTAAAGTTTTATAATATTAATTAAAATTTAATTGATATATTTTAGCATTTTTATAATTTCAGTTTAATTTTTTTATTGAATTTTTTTATTTTTGTATTTATATTGTTTTGGAAAAAAAATAATTTTTTTTATCCTCCCGCAAACGTCCGCAACCGCAAACGCTAGCTGGAACCAGCTTTTGAATTTATGAGGTTCAGAGCGATTTGGAGCGATTTGGAGCGGTTTAAAGCGGTTTGAGCGATTGTTGCAAAACGCCAGCAACCGCTACCAACCGCAAAAGCTGCGTTTGCGGGTGGTAGCGGGAAAACCAGTCATACCCTAAATCATAAACCCTAAATTTTACCTCTTAACTCTAAACTCTTACCTTTAGATTAATTAACTATAGGGGTATAAGTGTATATTTACTTATTTTAATAAAACATTTAAGTTTATTTTGGTTATTTTTATTTTTAAGGTCTATATGTATGATAAAAAAAATTTAAGTTTATTTTAGGAAATTTCTCTTTTTTAAAAAAAAATAAAATTATTATTACATTTTAATTGAAAACAAATTTATTATTACTTTTTTTAACACTAGATAAGGAAAACTATTACAAAAATATATTCTATTGTTCTATTTAGGAAAATATATTAAAAAATAAATTTATTAAAACTTTTTTTAACACTAAATAACATTCCTGTTTAACAGATAATTGTATGCTAAGAAAATATAAACAAAAATAACTGTTATTTTAACATCTATATTTTGGTTTTTGATTTCTCATATTATTTTCAAAAAAATAATTGGATTTACAAGAAAATATTATCTGAGTATCTTTTAATTTCTTGAAACAACTCATTTTTTTTGTTTTCTTTTAAAAAAATCGTAAAAAAAAAAGATATTTGTATCAGAGTTTTTTAAGTCCTAACCAAAAGAAAATTGTAAGAAGTTATTTGATAGTAAATTTTAAGAGAGAATTTGATGATGAATATGATATTAAAAATTATTTAATTAAAAACAAAGTGTAAAAATAGTATTGATGAATTGTAAAAATCATAATTTAAAAATTATTTTATAGTAACTAGAAATAATTATTTGATAGCAATTATATTTTTTTTGAAATTCTAAATATAAGATAATTGTAAAAGTTTATATGATAATGCATTTCCTTTTTTTTAATTATAAAAAAAATTAAACATTGTTTAATAGTATTTTTTCCTTTTCTTAATCGTAAGTAAAAAGGAGATTTGTAAAATATAATTTTTCCTTTTTTAAAAAATCCTAAAAAAAATAAAATTACCTTTTTAATAATAGTTTTCGGCAAAAAAAATTGATGACAAGTACTAAAGCTATTAAATTAATAAAAATAAAAAAAATTAGGATGTTATCACGATTGGTATTTATGTGTTTGGTCATACGAAAATCAAACACATGTTTGATATATATATATATATATATATATATATATATATATATATATATGTTCATGTTTGCTCATAAAAATTGATTATTATTATTGTCAACCGTACATATGTTTAGTCAAAAACAAATCAAGCTTCAGCGATATCTTACTAGATTTTTTAGTTTTATTATTTTGTATTTTCTAATTCATTTTAGTTAAAATGTTATTATGAAAATATATCATTAATAAATAATGAATCAAAAAATGACTAATTTTTTGGATCCAGATGCGAAAAAATATTTGTTGTTTTCTTTTAAAAAAATCGTAAAAAGGAGATTTGTATCAGATTTTTTAAGTCCTAACCAAAAGAAAATTGTAAGAAGTTATTTGATAGTATATTTTAAGATGACGAACATGATACTAAAAATTATTTAATTAAAAATGAAGTGTAAAAATAGTATTGATGAATTGTAAAAATCATAATTTAAAAATTATTTTATAGTAACTAGAAATAATTATTTGATAGCAATTATATTTTTTTGAAATTCTAAATATAAGATAATTGTAAAAGTTTATATGATAATACTTTTCCTTTTTTAAAATTAAAAAAAATTAAAAAATTGGTTAATAGTATTTTCCCCTTTTTTAATCGTAAGTAAAAAGGAGATTTTAAAATATAATTTTTTCCTTTTTTAAAAAATCCTAAGAAAAATAAAATTACCTATTTAATAATAGTTTTTTTGAAAAAACAATTTGATGACAAGTTCTAAAGCTATTAAATTAACAAAAAATAAAAAATTAGGATGTTTTCACGATTGGTATTTATGTGTTTGGTCATAAGAAAATCAAACACATGTTTGATATATATATTTTCATGTTTGCTCATAGAAATTGATTATTATTATTATTGTCAATTGTACATATGTTTAGTCAAAAACAAATCAAGTTTCAGCGATATCTTATTAGATTTTTTAGTTTTATTATTTAGTACTTTCTAATTCATTTTAGTTAGAATGTTATTATGAAAATATATCATTAATAAATAATGAATCAAAAAAATTATTGAACATTGGATAAGTTTAATAAAACATTAAATTAGTACAGAAAAAAGTGTATAATATTGTCATTGCTTCTTGACCCTTATTTAACTTTAAATCTTTTTTAAGTATGGATGTTTTTTTTAACTCTAAGTAGTAAGTACAAAGATGATAACCGTTAGTCTATACCCAATGATTATAAAAAAACTAAATATTAATTGAAATTTTTGTGTGAAAACAAGTTTTAATTATAAAATAAATCTTACATAACACATGGAAAACAATTTTAAAACTATAACAAAATAATTTTAAAATTTTTTATATTAAATTAAAATATCAAACAAAGCTCGTTGCAACGCGCTACTCCAAATCTAGTACTAAATAAACAAAAATCTATTCACTAAAGAAACTTTGATGAAAGGTTTTTTTCTTTGTGAAAGGTTGGTATATGTACAGTTTCGATGAGTGTGATGGATGGATCGTTGCCGTATAACCAAAAATATAATATTTTTTATAAAAGTGATTATTTTGACTCTTACATTACGATATTTTTTTGCCGACCCATTTTGTTTTGGTTCTTAGTTTATGGAAATATAAAAAAAGTACCGATTGTATTTTCTTACACGCTACGTGACTACGTCCGTCCATCCACTGCCGTATTATTATCTTTTTTTCATTTCCACTCTGCCATATTATTGTACTTTTTAATATTATTTACACATTATATGAGTGATGGTATATTATTGTAACCTATAAGAAGTGAGAGGAAACTGCTGTCAGTAAATTGATTTGCACATAAAATCAATTATTGTAAGAAATCGGAGCTCGGAAATTTTTTATCGTTGATCAAAAAACTAAGAATGTTACGTACTCTAAAGGTTGTGACTGCCAGGAAAAGATTAGGACAAGTGCAGTTCTCCTGCACGTGCAGTTTTCTCGTAATACATTTACCATTCATATTTTTCTGTTTGCAAATACACTTTAAGCGAGAGATCTGTATGCAGTTCAATATTTTTATTTTTTTGTGGAAAAAATAGGAGATCTGCATGCAGATCTCATCCGCTAACATTTAGTGGTGTTGATCTGCTTTTTTTTTATAATAAATAATTTTGTTACAAATACTTAACTTTAAAATATATTTATCTGATTTTATAAATAATATACAATGATTAGCTTAAACTATATAGTGTTGTTTTAAAATTATAAGCATGACGTTCAGTCGCCGACAAAACACATTTTCAAAGGAAAAAGGTATAAATCTTCCTACATAAATATCAACAAGGGTAAGTAGTTAATATTTTTATATGTTTCAAAATAGTTAATATATAGATAAATGATTAAAATTTTGTAAATCTATTGAGAGAAGACAATTTTAAATGAAATATTAATCGAAAATGTGTATTTATTGAGTTGTACGATCAAATTATTTGCATGACTAATTACCGTTTCAAATATCTTACACCCACTGGTAGAGAGTTTTCCGGTGGTAAATTTAACCAAAAGTTCAATATTTGTGTAACCTACCGGTTTTCTCAAGAAAATGTCGATCATCTAAAAAGAAAATAAAATAAGTATAAGTATCTTATAAAACATTTACAGGTATTTCGGTCGATCCTATAACATCTAAGATATTTATTTAGATATTTAGGTGTAATTTTTTATTGTTTTAATATATGATATATAGTTTTGAACTGATTTTGTCATTTATAAATTATAATAAATTATTTGATCGGTTTGATTTGCTTCTCTCCGGTATGATTTGTTTGATCTATATTTATCCCGTTTGATCTGCTTTTGTTCTGCTTGATCTGCATGATCTGCATGATCTGTCCCGCTTGAACTGCTTTTACCGTTCACAACCTATGATCGTAAAAGTTCAAAAAGAAAAACATTAAGGCTGTAAGAAAAAAAAAAGTGGGAAATTAAACAATAACTTTTAGAACAATATCGAAGCATGCACGAAATAACAACGATTTTGTATTAATATTTGCACCCAAAAAAAAATGAATGTATTAAACCTCTCATAAAACAAATTAAACTTAAAAACAAAAATTAAACTTTGAAGAAACAATATGGATTTAGCTTAAGCATGCGGCATTTAGCTTTTATCGTTCAAGGGGTCACTAAAAGGCAAAACTTTTTCTTTACTTTCTTTGCAAATGCAACCTCAAATGCACATCGTTCCTTTGTCTAGTTATTTGTTTGGTAAATATAATCATTTTCTTATATATTAATGTTTAATTGCCTTGTCCCACTAACAGTTTTAGAATGAAAGTTTGTGTGATACACTGTAACACTTAGACCATCTCCAATGTATTTCTCTATTTTTTCCTCTATAATAGAGGAACTCTATAATAGAGGTGAGTTTCTCTCCAATATATTCCTCTATTTTTTCCTCTAAAAAGGAATATTCTTGAAAGATTCTTTTTTTATTTTACATTTTACACCTCTAACTTGTAGATGTTGAAAATTAACCCATTCATTATACTTTTTGAATTTTTTTCATAAAATTGCAATATTATTTAAATGAAACATTTTATTACAAAAAGACATTAGACAACAAAAAATTAAAACAAAGTACCATTATCTAACAATCATTATTACTAAATTTTTCCCATAAATGATCAATTAATGCATTCCGAAGTGAGAAATGAGCTTCATTATCTAACAATCATTATTACTAAATTTTTCCCATAAATGATCAATTAATGCATTATCTGTAAATTTTGATTCGATCCGTTTATTCATTTTGATTTGATCCAAGAAAATTGGATATCCGTAACTTAACGAATCAAAGCAAATATTAAAATTCAATATCCGTCGAAGACGTAGCAAATTACAAACTAATATTTTAAAAAATGAATATCTGATCTAATCAGTTATATATGTATATATGTTTATAAAATTATATAATATATATACTTTTATATCTCTATATAAATTTTATAATATTTTTATCAACTAAATTAATTATTTAGTTATTAAAATTTTTAAAAGTATGTAATTTAAAAAAAATGTAATGAATATTATTATTTTATATCAGATTGTCTTCTTTGCAATTGCAACCTCAAAAGCACATCGTTGTTACCTTTGTCTAGTTATTTGTTTGGTAAATATAATCATTTTCTTATATATTAATGTCTAATTGCCTTGTCCCACTAACAGTTTTAGCATGAACGTTTGTGTGATACAATGTAACACTTAGGCGTGGGCAAAATATCCATATATTTTGATTCGATCCGTTATTTGTTTTGATTCGATCCGAAAAATTTGGATATCCGTAACTTAACGAATCAAAGCAAATACTAAAATTCAATATCTGCCGAAGACGAAGCAAATTACAAGTACTAGTATTTTTTAAAATGAATATCCGGTCCGATCTGTTTTATACATATATATGTATACATGTTTATAAAAATATATAATATATACTTTTATATCACTATATAAAATTATAATGTTCTTATTCACTAAATTAATTATTTAGTTATTAAAAAATTTAAAAGTATGTAATTTTTTTAAGAAAATGTAATGTATATTTTTATTTTATATCAGATTTTCTTCTTTCTCTTTTATTTTTTATTTTTTATGAATCGAATCAGATATCCGGTAAAAATTCAATTTTTTGCGGATAGAAAATCTTGGAAAGTGGTGAAGAAATAGTTCTCTGCACCCAACCTCAACAAAAATATTTTAGGTACGCTGTCCATAGGTGTTGCTTTATAAGTGGCTTAATTTACTTTTTTGTGGTTTAAATTTTAGTTGTTAGTTAAGTTATATTAAAATTAATAATTTTATATTTCTTAGATACTAGTGGTATGATACTTGCCGTTAATAATGCTCTTAGTAACTCATATAAGATGATATTACTGAACCTTTTTTTTTAGCAAGTCATTACTGAACCTCTAAAAGACAAACTACCCTAGTGTAAAAAAAAAAAAAAAAAAGAAAAACTACCCTAGTGTATCTGTTGAGGATGAATATTTAGATTCTTCGTGGAATAACTTTTTCTGGATAAAAATAGACTTGTGCGTTTCCATTAAACTCGTTTGAAATAGCTCTTGTCTAAATTTGGTGGATAATTAATGGGAACAGAATAAAGAAGAAGAAACATATATTTCTTTGGCAAAATTGTTTTTTTATAGCAAAAAATGATAACTATATCGTTCTAGACTAATATCTATTTTGTGCCAGTTTTCTCTATAATACCCTTTAATATTTTTGAAAATAAATTTAATAAATAGTTTTACAAAGAAAATATTTTTGGAAAAATGGTAACTATTGATAAAATACCTATATGAACTTAGTGGTATTTTTTTCAGTTCTAAAAATGTTTAAATCATAAATTTCAGATTATGTTCTAAATAAAGTAGAAATGGCATTCTACGAAGTAGAAAACGAAATCCACTTTTTTCATTGAATCTACAATGTTTAGAATATGTGATATACGTAAATAAAAGTATTCTAAAAATATTTAGAATACACATTCCGCGCTTAACCTACCGATCTAAAATCTTTAAAAATCAAAATCTACACATTAGTATAAATCTAAAACACGTAGAAACCGACTTCTACAGGTTTACTGTAAATCTAAAACATGTAAAAATTAAAATCTACATATTACTATAATTTTAAAAAACCTGTAGAAACCGATTTCTACAGATTAGTTGTATTCTACGGATAAGAAACCAGTTCCTAAAAATATGGAAATAAAATATTTGGGAATATTCACTTTCATATTTTGAAAAAAAATCGATTTAAAAAAAACGAATTCATTATTTATTATATTTTAAAATTACAATTTTAAGGGCATTATTGTCATTTTGAAAATAATTAGCCTACTGAGACATAAAGTATATAAGATTAGTATAAAGTGACATAGTTATCATTTTTTTGCTCTAAAAAAATAATTTTCCCTATTTCTTTTTGTTTTAGATAACAAATAAAATATTCCCCAAGACATAAATATACAGTGCATATTTGTCAAATTTGTTTTCAAATACAAAGTAGATTATTCCCAAGCAAATGGGTTATGGCTTACAATCGAGTCTATGTTCCCCTATTCTCTAGTTGCACAGTTTCTAGTAAAATGAATTACACATTTTCTTATCTAAGTCACTATTGGTGGTGAAGAATCAATTATTTGGTGAAAATCGATCTTTATTACTAACGGACATTGACAAAAAAAAAAAAAGCATACATATAAAAAGTGAATCGCATATTTTTATACATGAAATAAATTTCATTTTCTTATAAACATGTGTTACCTTGAAGTTTTGATCAATTTTCATAAAAATAAATTTAATATGTTAGAAATAATAAATTTGGATTTCGTTTTACGTTATTGGCAAAAAGGTTTCATTTTACATATACACAACATTGTTAGTTAATGTTGATACACATAATAAATTACCGATACATAACACTTTATCCAAGTTAATTCCCGTCATCCATGGTATAAAAACACTTAAAATTAGTAGGTATATTACATGCTCTTTCTCGTCTACTGACTAATGATTAATTAGATCTTCACCTGCGCGATTGTGCAAGTGTTTAATTTATTTTTGTATTTAATGATATATTTGTAAATATAGTCATATTTATAAATATAAACATTATATTTTAGCATTTTAGAGTAAAATGTGTCACCGATATTGGATATTATATTAAAAAAATATAACATTTATAAAATTTAATCTATGTCTAAGATATATAGCGAAGAATTTTTTAAAATAAAAAATACGAAAATAGAAAATTGTGAATTAGCATGCTATTTATAAATGATACATTAGCTATAATATTTGTAAGTAAATAAAATGATTGTTAAAACTTCTATCAAATTTGGAACATATACAAATTAAAATTAAAACTTTTAAGAAAATAAAATGAAAATATAAATTTGATGTAACTGATAAGAAATTATAAATGGGCTTAAGTTTGTGTACATTTAAACCATGATTTTGCGGATGTTTTCTTTTACTTTTGTATAATTATTTTGTCTAAGTGATAGTATATATTTTAAAATTTTACATGTGTTAAATAATTATTTAATAAAATTTATAAGCATAATAATTTTATATTATAAATGTTTTTAATTTTATTTTGTCTTGTAAACCATGAATTGTATTACCACCATTTTTAGAATATGATCCGTGCATCTATACAAATGTTTTTTTTGTGGATCAAAATTTTACGAGAATGTCTAATAAATTATTTTATATACATGGTAATTTGGTAAATACTTATAATGGTGCATCCGTGCATGTAATCTATTTATATTGGTAAGAAGAAGAATTTGTTCAAAAAAATAAAGAATAACGTGATTTGTGGGGGAGAATGAGACAAAATGTAACTTATATTGTTACATAAATATTTTGTGTATATTATTGATATTCATTAATGTTTATAATTTTAATATGAAATAGATAAGTTAAAAGATTTATATTTAATTGATTGTAAATTTAATTTAGGAAATGTTTATTAATTTTGAAAAAGACATGGAAAGCATAGAAGTAGGAGTAATTATTACTTCATTAATTTTAGAAAAGACAAAGATTACTTAAAAATATGTTCATTTAATTATTTCAATGGCATTAGGTTATAAATATTGTGTAAATTTAAGGGTTGGACTTAATTTGTACTTCTCTTTTAATAGATTAGATGAACATCAATTAATATATGTCTCATTTTTTTTTTTGTAAAAGGCTTTCTATTAGAATGTAGGTGACAATACAACTATGACAAAAGTCATACAGTTTTGGAAAAATAATTGAGAAAGCTAGAGCTTAACCTAGTGTTTGGAAGCATACAAGTTTGAAAGCAATACTAGTGCTTAACAAAGCTAGAAAAGAAATAGAGAATTAGGAAAGAGTTTTGAAAACTCAACCACGACCATCTCTATTACGACCATGATTGCCACAGTTGTGGTTACCATGCCCACGAGCTACGGAATGCAACTGCATCTCTTTAGCCTTTGTAGAGGGTTTAACTGGCTTTTCCCAAAGAAAAAACTTTTCCTTGAGGAGACAAATATTCCTTTGGGTCCAACTCGTCAAATGAAATTAAAGTTTCATCTTCATCATCCGAAGATTCTAAAGAGCTAAATCGATTGGTGAGTAAATTAGAGCTTGACAAGCTCATGCGGATTGAACAATCAGCTGGAGCAGAATTGGTTGAGACATGATTGGAAGAAGTTGGAGTTTCTATTGCAGAAACCAAAGGTGTGTGAGAGATGCTTGTAGTATTACTTGTGATTGAATGTGTAGATAAGTGTTCGAAGTTGGTATTTGGAGAGCTCTGTCCAACCTTTCTTTTTAATGAGAATGTGGTATCTTGCTTTGCTTCCATCACTGATTCATCCTCAGCAATGGGGATTTTATCAATAGAATTGTTTATGGTAGCTACTAGAGCCAGTATTGGATCAGAAGTAGCTTCCACACTTGGAGTTGGAGGGTGTGGGACAGTCACAGTAGCATCTCTGTCCTCTTTGTCCCTGACCATTTTTGCTTCATTTGTTATAGTAACACTTGATTCAACATCTCTTGATACTGGAGATGATGTCTTGGTGCTCCTAGTTGGATCAAGCGGCTGTCCCAAACATTGCAACGCTCTATGGCCTAACTGACCACATCTTCCACACTTCGAAGGCAGCCAAGAGTACACAACATCAATCATTGAGACAGACCCACTCTCATCCTCAAAAGCTACTCTCTGAGCAAAAGGTCTATCTAACTTGACCTCAACTAAATTTTTTGCTTCTCCTATTAAAGTAGGATCAAGCCAAGGTTTGTACGTAAGCATTGGCTCACCAATACCTGGAGCGATTCATTTGATTCCTTCAATAAAAGTAGAGTTGATTTGGTATGTTCTTAAGAGACAACCAAACCTTGATTTCTGGTAAAGTAATTGTTTCAGCCGCAGACCAAAGCAGAAACAAACATCAAGCAGTCATCAACATGCCATATCCCCCTCTGGATAACAAACTTGCAAGTAGCATCAACCGGAATATGAAACAAGTATGATGACTCTCTAAGTTTTTGTGTGAAAATATGACATTTTTCTCCACATTTTAGTTACCACAGCATGAATCAAACCTCCAGCAGGCGCATAGCAACGTTATAACTGACCTACCACATATTCTTTTTGATTATGAATTCCTTGAAAAAGTACATGACTTGGAACAGTTACCTTAGGGGTTCCATCTTCCAAGTATTCAAGGGCAGTAACCCTGTTGAGATTACACACTGATTTCATCTTTTCTGCCCATGGATATTATTGTGAAGCAGCCTTGATATATAGAAGAAGATCATAACATATGAGACCATGATTATCGAGGTTTGTTAATGAGGTTTTTTTACCAAAATTAGTGTGTGGACCCTACCAAAATTATAAAACCGGTAGCAGAAGGCGTGAGATAAGGATCTATTGTGGTGAGTTTTTTGCACTGTTCGCGGATCCCACCGACACGTGGCGATCTGCGATTGGTGCAATTTTAATTTTCTTTTTCTCTATAATCAGACAAATTTTTTTTTAAAAAACCTTATATAGGATTAATGATGGGCTGAGATCATATATTTTGTAGGACCATAATTAATGGTAACTTCAAGTGAATAATATTTCACATGCATGACATGACAACCTCTGTAAACTAATATTATACGTGACGTATTTAATGTTCCAAATATAGTTTTTTTCTTCTTTATGTTCCAAATATAGTTATGATCCATTTATGATATGAATTTGTGTAAAGGAAAAATATATGGTTTTCACTACCTCAACTAGGGCTGGGCAAATAAACCAAACCCGAAAACCCGAACCGAATCCGATCCGATAAAAATGAATCCGAACCGATCCGAACCCGAAGTAAATACCGAATGGGTCTTGTTTTGTGGTATTTTGGGTTATGGGTATTATCCGAACCGAACCCGAATCTAAATGGATATCCGATAGAATCCGAAACATTCAAAACCTCGAAAAGATCTTGTACCAAACATGATCTCAATTTCTAATATGTATCCAAAATACACTAAGAAATATTGAACATCTAAAATACTTATCTATTACATGAAGGTTGGTGGTTCTATTACATGAAGGTTGATTGTTAAAGATGGCCGTTGAATCTTGAAGTATTTAGATTTTGATTTTGTTTTCGTTAAACAATGTTTCTCATTTCATGAGAACTTGGTTTTCGTTTTATGCTTTTATTTATTTGGTTTTCTTTTTATCAGTAAATATGTTTACTTTACGTTTGATTTTGAATGATCATGGTTTATGTTCCTTATTTTTGAATCGATTTTACTTTAGTTTTGGTTACAAAATAAGTACAAATCAGGTACTTTAAAACTGAAAAACCGATTTTACTCATATTTTGGTTATAAAATTGGTAAAAATCAGGTACTTTTAAACCGAAAAAACGATTGGGACCCGAACCCGAAAGTATATTGGGTTGTACCGGTTCTTTGAAGATTTACTAACCCCGACCCGAACCCGATAGAACCCGAACCGGTCCCGAACCGAACTTTCATATAATCCGAATGGGGCTGATTTTGATAAACCCGTAAAACCAAAACCTGATTGGATAAAACCGAAACCCGATTGGGACCCCGAATGCCCATGCCTAACCTCAACAACCTCTCACTTGAACTAAGACTTTAATTTAACCTAACAATATATACGTGACGTATTTAATGTCTAAACAAGGAAGGGACAATATATGGGTTTCACTACAAATTCATTTTATGAAATGAGTATCTCAAGTTATAATGCCATACATTTAGCTCTCTAAAATACGCATTGTTACGCCACTTTATTGGTGGTTAAATGTGCATTTATCGAATTACCACCATTTCAACAATAAAGTGATGATTAATTTTAACTTTTTCGATTAATTGTTGTAACTAGTATTGATATATGATACCAACATTTAGTAGGTAATTTGAAAACAATATTATATACTATTGTAATTTATTGTGACTTTCTGTTGGTATATCTGATTTAATAAACATCTATAAATTAATACTCGGTAAATTAATAATCTCTATAAATTAATAAATTTCGCCGGTCCCAACTTAGGTCGGTTCAAAATTTGACATAAATCGATAAAATAATAAGATAATAATTTTTAGAAAATTTTATGTAAATATATGATCTCACTAATATTATAAATTAATAATTTATGTGTATACATATTTTATATAAGTAAGAATTTATTTATTATATTGTTTGTTATATATTCACAATAAAATTATCTTTGTATTTTTTTTACACTTAATATATTTTTGATGAGATTTAGTAATATTATATCTAAAACCACATTTAAGTTTTATGCAATATATATTATATACACCGAATAATATAATAAAATTAATATAAATGTCAAATTTCAAAAAAATAACAATTAATGTCTATACACTAAAATCAAATATTTTTCTTATTTTAGAATAAATATATCTTCCAACATTATTAATTTATAGAGGTTCTACTGTATCTAACATGTTTTTATACCGTTGTAAATTTGATGTCTGATAGTGCAAGCCAAGCAATCTCCCATAATCTTTAATTCTCTCATTTTTTTTTCTTCCCTTATCTTGATATTTTTTCCTTGAGTGTTAACTATAAATTTGTAATATTTTAATCTTTAACTATATATATATATATTAATTGTTGACAACAACCGACAAAAAAATTGCTGACAACAAATTATTTCAATCGAATATTTGTACGAATTGTTAACTTTAGAAATAAGTGACTGCAATATTTTATATTGTGTTTACCAAAAAAATATTTTATATTGTAAATACTGCATTCACCAGCAAAAATGCAAACAAATACTGCACTAACTTTTAAATCTTGTTAAAAAAAAACTTTTAAATCTTGGTGTAAATTAACGGTACGTTTTGTTCGCCTCTCTATACCTTTTAATAAATTGAAACTAGGTCAAAATGATGTAATTAAGTAACGATGTTTTTCCTCTTTGTCTGTAGAAAAACGAGAAGTAGTTTCTCTCTCTCTCTCTCTCTAGGCTAATACTCCTAAAATCCCTTAGTTTAAGCAGTGACTTCACTTCCAAAACAATTCTCTCTTTCGCTCACTCTCTTTAGTTCCTTCTTCTTTCTTCGAAGTCTTTCGCTTTACAAAACCATAATAAAATTTTAATACTTCTCAATCTCCCTATAACTCTCAGATCACTATGGTCTAGATACTTTTTTCCTGAAGGCCAGTTTTAATTTGTTTCTCCGAAGCATAGTAATTAAACGCAAGTTGCGCTGCTTTTGCTGGTTGCGAGGGTATGTGTTCTTTCTGCAGTCTCTTTATCTCAAATTGTCGTTAGATTTGAAGAGAATATATGTGTGTTTGATGATACATTTTTTTGTTAGGTTCAATTGTCTTCTTGATTATCATCAACCTCCTACTTGAACTGACTTTTTTTCAAGTGGGTTTGTCAGCTTTTTTTTAAGCATGCTTGCAATAAAGGTTTTTTCTTTTGTATATTTTTGTTTTGTTCTTTATCCTTTTGAACCTTCCAAATTAGTTTTTAAAGTATTTTAAAATGGGTTTAATGAGTAGTGAAGAGCTTTTGCCTTTTTGTAGCTTAATCATTTGGACTTACTCATTAATTATCTTTACTCTTTGGTTTTTTCTTCCTAACTAGTGTCTTTGTCCCTAAACAAAGAAACACTTTTGCAAACCCAAATAAGACTCTTAATTAACTTGACTATCTTCTGCAGAGAAAGATCAAAATAATGGAAGTTGCGAGTCAAGAAGAACATGACATGCCTATTCCAATTAACACTACTCATGGTGGGCATGGACACATGATACACCGTCATCATGATCATCGCCATCATAATCCTGCCAATTCTACTCATCCAAACCCACTAATGGTCCTCTCAAATGGTAATGGTTTTGGGCAAAACCATGACGATCCTGATCACCACAATGTGGGCTACAACATCATGATCAGCAACAACAACAACAAGGAGAAGCATGTGGTTAACAAGTACAAGGAATGTTTGAAGAACCATGCAGCTTCCACGGGAGGCCATGCTATTGATGGTTGTGGAGAGTTTATGCCAAGTGGTGAAGAAGGTTCCATAGAAGCTCTCACTTGCTCAGCTTGTAACTGCCATAGAAACTTCCATAGAAGAGAAATAGAAGGCGAAGATAAGACCTACTTTTCCCCTTACCACCACAACCAACCACAGAGAAATCCCATGTTCCATCACCACCACAAGATGACCAAATCACCGCTACCACAGCAAATGATCATGCCACTTGGCGTTGCAACAACAACTGTATCAAACACAGAGTCAGAAGAAGACTTACCATTTCAGCAGCCACCACCGCCGTACAATCACGGAGGACATAATCAAAAGAAGAGGTTTAGGACAAAGTTTACTCAGGAGCAGAAGGAGAAGATGCTGAGTTTTGCAGAGAGGATTGGTTGGAAGATGCAGAGACAAGAGGAATCTGTTGTTCAGAAGTTTTGTCAAGAGATCGGAGTTAGGAGAAGAGTTCTTAAAGTCTGGATTCATAACAACAAACACAATCTATCCAAGAAGAGCAATAATAACAATGTCGAGATTTCTGCTGGTAACAACGACATCAATAAAGCTCTTGCCGGAAATCTTGCTCCTAGTTCTTAATTAGTTTACGTTGGGATTGTTATTATCTATGTTTTCTTAATGCAAGTACCTTATGGTTAATGTTTTAACTCTATTGTTCGGTGTTAATCATTAGATTTTGTAGTTTATGATTATTTGTCTCATTTATTCATTCCAATAATATATGCATGCAATATATCATATATCTATAATAATATGTATGTTTAGTTTTGAAAAATAGGCTGTATACGTATGATATCATGATTATCATCACATGATCAAAAATATATTGCACGGAAAACAAAGGAAGCAATAAATTAGCTCTATTTGTGGGAGAGTTGAAGATTGTCCCAAAAGTGAACTTATTTATTTATTTATTAAAAGTTTCTAATTTATTAATTTAGGGTTTTATTTGAATTCTACCATAGCATATTTTTAACCTATTAAACATGTTGTGACTATAAAGACACGCTACTTTTATACTATCTTAATATATTTAACATGTTTAAATAATTCCCTAACAAAAACTTAAATATATTTACATAAGCTCCAAGAAGCTATTCATCAGATTTCATCGCCTCACAGTACCTTCATGTTTGTTACCGGTGCATCGTATTGGGTCCGGCCTCCCGGGTATGGATCTCAGACTCATCGGATCCCTCAGCTCGTGGCCAAGTTTCCATAGAGAGCACTGTCTCGCTTGACCAATTTTTCTTAGGTAAATCTTGGATCTGTTGTTGTTAACTTTTCATTCACACTTTTTTTTTTCTCTTAGCAAAATCTATTTTATCGCCGTCTCATTCCTTTGTAACACAAAAAAATGGAAGGCTTGAGGCGTTGTTTAACCTACGGGTACCGGAAGTCTCAGACAACATGACTCACATCAGTTGATGACATTCAGAAACTTACAAAGTACTTAACATCGTGTAAAGTTTCGATTTTTCGATATGGGTTTCATCAGTTTGATTACTACTGTAATTTGAAGTTTTCAGTATAGTAGTTTAACTTCAGATTAGGATATTGTTTGCCTTCCATTTTTCAAGGGAAGTTGACTTAGGATATTTTATCTCTTGATTTATTGCGGGATTCAGCAGAGGCAGTGGCAACAGCATAGAGTCTTTGTGCCTCAGATGAGACAATGAGAAATAATAGCATGATACTCTCCTTTTCAAAAACCACCATCATGAGTTCGGGACTCCATTAACACTTTACTTTTTTTCTTTTATTTTCTAATTTGTGGAGACACACCTGATGACTTCTGATTTGGTTATGGTTCTGTAGGTTCAAAACCTAGAATTTCACCAGTGTTCAATATCTAGCACGGAAGACAATTAGATTCTTTAAAGATATGATTGAGTGGCTGTAGAGTGTACAAGAAACGCCTACATTATTGAATATGTAACAGGTATTACTCAATGTACGGACATGTGGAGAAATGTGATTGAGTTTGGATTTGAAATGGAGATCAATTCATCCAACGTTTACAGGTGTGGTGGAGTGTAACAGGTACCACTCAATGTGCAAACATTTGGAGAAACTAGCACAAGAGATTAGGAAAGGTGCTGCTTCTGTTGATGGTGTCGATCCCAAACTCTGGCAGGTCAGTCAATGCTCTCTTAGTGGCTTTTTTATGAAGCATATCTGACAATTCTAGGCGACAATGAGACACAGAAACTGACCATGAAATCATTGAAACAGAATTGAAGTTGAAGTTAGAAATAAGTTCTTATGTCTGAATGAAACTATGAAAGAGGGAATACATTTCTATATTTTTATTTACTGGTGAATGTCTTTTATCTGCCACCATTCTTTAGGCTATGTGAATCTTTTGAGTGATTTAACACTTATTATCTCAGTGATGCATGTTTTCAGCTACCTTAAATTTAACTTGCATTCTCTCAAAGAAACAAGAAGACATTCGTGTTCCAAAAAAAAGCAAGAAGACATTCATACTGAAGCATAGAGTTTGTTCTTGACAGGTACTAGAGACGCTCCAAGAAGATCTGCTCTCTAAACTGAGTGCAGCGCCAAAGAGCGATGCTCCACTTATCACCCCCAGCGACCTTGCCGAGGCTGATGAATTTGTCTTTGGCTTCCCAACAAGGTTCAGTATGATGGCTGCTCAGTTCTAGGCATTCTTAGATGCAACTGGTGGCCTCTGGAGGACTCAACAACTTGCTGGTAAGCCAGCCGGAATCTTCTACAGCACCAGGTCTCAAGGTGGTGGTGAAGAAACCACTGCATACGTTTCTTTCCAAACTAACACTTCATCAACGACACTTGCTTCGATTTTAACGTTTTGGAGTGTTTACTTGTGTTGTCATTGTTTCTAGGGGTTTCTAACACAATTTTTTTTGTAATCTTTGTAAGCATGAGTCAAAAACTATATTTAGAAATAACTCTATTTTTTTTAAATCTTGATCTCATGCCAGTTAAGCAAAACATAAGAATTTTTTGTCAATTTTTTTATTTCTAAACATAAGAATCAAGATATATGTTTACAAACTACATGTTTGGTTGCTAATGACATTTATAGCATATGTGGTAAGTTGGTTTTTCGTCACTTTTAACTCATTTTAGTTATAGGATGAAGAACAAAAAAAACAAATCCAGAAAGATCAAAGTTTAACTTATTTGTCTGAGCAAGATAATAACACTATCATACAAATTCTACTAACCCTTTCGTTGAGCCCGACAAAACATCAAAAAAATACAAAACCAAATATTGCCCATACAAGTGTGTAAATATTTTTTTTCAAACTATTGAAAATATAGATACCTAAATCAAAATCAAAAATTTCATATCACTATTCAGATTCACACGCTCGAACTGAACTTAAAAATTTATAGGGTTTCTCACATTGTTATTTGAAAGGTTCCTATATTTTTTTAACCGAAATCAGAAATCATAACCAAACCGGAACTAAACTAAAAACTAAAAAAATTACAATTTGGAAGTGAATCAAAAACCGAACCTTCATGCCTAAACATAATAGTGAACAAGCAGACATGTTAATAACATATGTCCACAAAAAAATAAGAGGTCCATATTATATTTTTTAACCCCTTGTAGTATATTCTAGCATTTGTTCTAAAATTGCTTCAACCGGACACATCAGATAAGATAAAGGGAAAATTGTTTTTTTTAGACCAAAAAAATAATAACTATGTCTCATTAGACTAATTCTTATTTTGTACCACTTTTTCCTTTAATACTCTTTAGTATTTTCAAAAATAAATCAAATAAATAGTTTTACAAACAAAAAAAATTGGAAAAATAATAACTATTAATGAAATACCTATATCAACTTAGTGATATTTTTTTCCAACTCTAAATATGTTTAAATCATAATTTCAGATTTTGTTCTACAAAAAGTAGAATTGGCTTTCTACTAAGTGGAAAACGAAATCCACTTTTTTCATTGAATCTAAAATGCTTAGAATACGTGATCTACGTAAATAATAGTAATCTAAAAATATTTGAAATACATATTCAGCGCTTAACCTATCGATCTAAAATCAGTAGAAATCTGAATCTACACAATATTATAAATCTAAAATTTGTAGAAATCGAAATCTACACATTACTATAAATCTAAAACCTGTAGAAACTGAGTTCAAACATGTTTACTGTATTCTACATATAGTAGAATATAGATTCTACGGATAAATATAATCATTTCCAAAAACATGGAGAAAAAATATTTGAAAATATTCAGTTTCCATATATAAAAAACTTGATTTTTCACAAAAAAATCGTGTTAAACTTTCTTGTCATGCTATCTTTTATATTCATTAATTGTTCACAATATTTTCACAAAAAAATACGTTGTTTCTACCATGAATTCAAGTACTTAAACTATTTGTCCCGTGGAAGTTTGTAGATTCTCATGCGTTTCAGTTATAATCGTTTGTGTCGGGATTTAGTTGATTTGGTTGTGTTTACTATTTGTTTCTGTTAAAGAATGGCTGATGGAAGGGAGTCAACCAGATGGTTGTGTTTACTATTTGTTTCTGTTTGTCATAAACACATAGCACTGCATAAAATAGCTAACATAATACATAATGTTTCAAGTTTTCTAAAGAAACAGATGGAATGACTAGTAATTGACAGTGGGCTTTATTGCATCCAATATCTGCAGAAAACGTGAAAAACCCCATCAATTATAAAATGTATTTTTGGATGGGAAGGTGACGAGGAACAGGAGCTTGCCTTGTTCTTGGTGGGCATGTAGAATGGCTCAAACACAAGAGGGAATGGTGTGTCCAGACCCCAAACTCTGCTTACTGGAGCTTCTAACTGCAGTTAAGGCACACATGAGAGTTAATCTCTTGTAGATGAATTTAACATTGAGCCTTTTACCTTCAAGAAGAGAATTGTTGCAAAGATCTCTGCTCTGGAGCTTCATGGCTTATCTGCAACCCCAAAAGCCAAAGTAATCTATAATAATGACGATCACACCAAAAAAAACGACACTTGCTTGAGAAACTTACAAGAAGCATGCCAGCCTTTTTAACTGAGGCCTCAACTGTTTCTTTGTCCCAAGGCAGTAGAGACTTGAGATCTATCAGTTCACATGATATTCCTTCCAGCCATTATTAACTCAAGAACCATGTTACTAACTGCTGGCAAACCAATTATCTTCGACTTGAAATAGTATAAAGCTAAAACCTTCTCCACGTCTAGACAAGCTTGTTCCATAACGGTAAGCTGAACTCCCCATCCAACAAGAGTTATGTCATTGTCTTCTCTAATAACCTGACAACAACTCCTCCGTTGTCAGACTAAAGACTATGAAGTTTTTGTCATACACTGTTTGATAAGTAGACAACAATATACCTCAGCTTCTGATAAAGGTATCATATAGTCATGCTCTGGAACTTCCTCTACGGCTTGACGATATAGCCACTGAAAAGAAGAACAAATCTTCAAGACCACTCAAGAAGAGAAGCTGATTTGGTGGTGTAAGAGATAGACAAGTGTACCTTTGGTTCGAAGAAGACAACAGGACTTGGATCACGGATAGAGGACAACAACAGTCCCTTTGCTTTGATAACAACCTTAATACCAGGGGCATGGCAAAAGAAAGCCTCAGGGGACTGTGAATGGTAATGTCCACCGTGACCAACCGCCCCATACGGTGCTCTAATTAATAGTAAGTCCTATGATTAAAAAGAAACTAATGAGGAAAAGAGATAATGATTTTAGCAGAGATTAAACAACATGCAAAGAACACAATCAAATTATCAAGCACTCGTTTTTAAGGCATGAAAATGAAAGGTAGGCCGTAGAAGAACCGAGAGAGATTCACGCCGGAGATGAAAAGCTTCTCCCCCACATGAAAGCAAACACGAGATTAGAGAGAAAAAAAAAACGAAATTGAAGAAGAAGAGTCGAAGGGCCCTCCTTACCTTCACGCCGTAGAAGATGAAGCCGGGAGAGCACACCGTGAGAGGGAAACCGAAGAACACACTACGCTGGAGAAGAAGAGCCGCCGTGAGGGGGGAGGTTTAGATTGGGAATATTTTTTAATGTTATTAGCTATTTTAATTATAATAATATTTATTATTATAATTATTTATTAATTGTAATTAAGAAATTTAAATAAAAATTTTAAGAGTATTATTACCATTTATAAAATAATTAATCTAATGAAACATCAAATATAGAAGATTAATTTAATGGTACATAGTTATCATTTTTTTGCTTAAAAAAAACAATTTTCCCAAAGATGAATATATTAGCAAATCCTTTGTTATATATTTAAAGTATACTAACCTTTAAACTAGTCTGGTGAATGAATCATCAAAAAAAAAAGAGGAAAGGAAATTTTCCTTTTTGTTTTCCAGATTCCTTAGCTGCTGTATATATATTTATATCAGCAGACGAGACGACGAGAGATACACAAAAGATGTTCCCGTTCAAAACAAGAAGAACATTGAAAAGACATCGCGAAGAATTGCTGCGTCTCCCAGAGGATGTTGTAGAGCTGATACTTGAGAGACTTCCGGTGAAATCTCTGCTGAGATTCAGGACCGTGTCCAAGAAGCTGAAATCTGCAATCGATTCCCGACGTTTCCAGGAAAGACAACAGTTGATCCATATGTCACGAGGTCCAGACATCCTTTTCGTGTCCACTAATGTTTATGATGATGATGGTCGTCTCGTCAAAAGAGTTAATGATTTAGATGCTCGAAGATTTGCGTTTGGATCATCATCTGCTTATACGGTCCATGTGCCTACTAACTGGGGGGGCACTTCGGTCTGTCATAGTAATTGCGACGGTCTATTATGCCTCTACTCTATCTACAACCCGAGTGTCTGCGTCGTGATGAATCCCGCCACTAGATGGCGTCGAACTTTCCCTCTCTCCAACATTCAAAACCTCTTACTCCACAGGTTGTACAAAGGCACCCCAACTCCTAAGCTTGGTTTCGGTAAAGACAAACTCACCGGCACTTACAAGCCTGTTTTTCTAACCAACTCATCCGGTTTTGGCCTAGACAACGTCACCACTTGCGAAGTTTTCGATTTTACCACTCAACTCTGGAGGTACGTTCACCCTGCTTCTCCCTTCACCACTAATCCTCACACCGATCCCGTTTATTTAGATGGCTCCCTTTACTGGCTCACCGATTGTGAAGAAGAACCCAAGGTTTTGTCTTTTGATCTTCACACTGAAACTTTTTATGTCATCTGTGATGCTCCCTTTGCCCATGTTCTTGACCCTTGGTCCGTCACCATCTGCATCCTCGACAATCGCCTTTGCGTTTCCAAGAAAGCCTGGCCTACCCAAGACATATGGTCCTTCCAATATTCCAACATGACATGGACTAAAATGTGTTCCATTGATCTCACCCAAACTTTTTCTTGGCTTGGGGAACCCGAGTGGTCTCTGGAACCTATTGCAATTCTTGACAAGCACAAGTTGCTACTTCAAGGTCGTGATTACCGTGGCGCCATCTTCATACTTGATCTCCTTACCAACTCTTATCATTTACTCGTCAAGCCTTCCTATTCCCCTATTTCCCTTTGTTATTCTCAATCTTTGTTTTCCGTTTAATTTTATTGTCTTGTTACCACCCCCTTTGTAATTTCACATTTTAAAAAGTCTATCTTCTATGCTACTTTAGTAGTTCAGTTATGCTTTATGCATATCCTCCATCATTCCAAAATCTGGAAACTAGATTTTGTATCCTTCAACTAATTATCAATTGTAGCGTGCGTTCCTAGAAGCTCCTTTAATTTTCATTATGATTTTACATATTACTAGTCTCTTAGTATAATATCTGACTAGGATAAGACCCGCGCCTTGCGCGGGATTAAGTTATTATTTTTATTATATTTTGGAGAATGAAACAATAGTTTGGCTTCATTTGGATTACAGGTGTTCAATCCGGATATCGGATTGGTTTCGGTTCGGTTCGGTTTTTTCGGTATTTGGTTAGTAAAATATAACTACTATTCTAAATCCATATGTACTTTGATTTTAGTCTTTCACATACTTTTGAAAGATTTCAACTGGACGACTAAATTGATCAGCCAATCTTGTTGCTTTAAATCATTAGTGTTTATATATATATATATATTATTTAGTTTGAATATTTATTAAATAAAAATTCATATGCGTTATATTTTATGATCATTTGTAACTTATTATAACAAAAAAAATAATTTATTGATCACAAAATTTTCAGAGTGGAAATATTCAAATTTCTAATAATATATAGACGTTTTGAAAAATTCAAATATAACATATAAGAAAAAATATAAATGTTTTTATTATATATTTAATGTGATTTTTTAATATCTTTCAATAATATAAAATTAAAAAAAAAAGAACTAAGATACCAAAATTGTTATCAAATATTTATTATTCATAATAATTAATTTTCATATATACGTTAATCATATTAGGTAATTTCGTAGATTCTAATTAAGGAAAGTGCAAAAAAAATTTTGGTAGATTATTTATCAATTCGATAGTTAGTTTAATAAAAAATATAATGTAAGTCAAGATGGACCAACCTATTTTTCTAAGAATAGTATATTTTATATAGTCATTTATTAAATGAGAATTTATAATCATACAGTTCTATGATCATTCATATCATTTTATAACTGAATATTTAAATCATCGATAACAAAATTTTCAATGTGAAATCTTTAATAAGTTTATAATTTATAAATGTTTTTGAAAATTCATTGAAAGTTTTAATATTAAAATATTTATGTAATCTTATGGTATATGGTATAATCTATATATATATAAATATATATGTTTTATTATTAAATAATATTTTTTACTCATATGGTTTTAAAATAATGTGTATCTTCTTATAATATTAAATAAAAGTTCATATTAATACAATTTTATGATCATTTGTAACTTATTATGACAAAAAAAAATCTATTGATCACAAAATTTTCAGAGTGGGGATCTTCAAATTTCTAATAATTTATAGACGTTTTGAAAAATTCAAAATATAACATATAAGAAAAATTATAAATGTTTTTATTATATATTTAATGTGATTTTTAAATATATTTTAATAATATAAAATTAAGAAAAAGAACTAAGATACAAAAATTGTTATCAAATATTTATTATTCATTATAATTAATTTTCACATATACGTTAATCATATTAGGTAATTTCGTAGCTTTTATTTAAGGAAAGTGCAAAACATTTTTTGGTACGTTATTTATCAATTCGATAGTTAGTTTAATAAAAAGTGTAATATAAGTTAAGATAGACCAACCTATTTTTCTAGGAATAGTATATTTTGTATAGTTATTTATTAAATAAGAATTTATAATCATACGGTTCTATGATCGTTCATATCGTTTTATAACAAAATATTTAAATCATCGATAACAAAATTTTCAATCTGAAATCTTTAATAAGTTTATAATTTATAAATGTTCTTGAAAATTCATTGAAAGTTTTAATATTAAAATATTTATGTAATCTTATGGTATATAGTGTTTAATATATATATATATATATATTTATTTTATTATTAAATGATATTTTTTACTCATATGGTTTTAAAATCATGTGTATCTTCTTATAATAAAAATGTTAAACCATTGATCATTAATTTTTAACATAATAATTTTAATAGTTTTAGTCATTTATTATCGTTTTTAAAAATTCAAAATATAACATATACGAAAAAATTCTAAATTTTCTTTTTATAGCTAATTTGATTGTTTAATTTATTTTAATAATATAAAATTAAACAAAAAATGATGGAGGAGATATACATTGTTATCAAATCTTTATTATTAAACTCATTAATTGTCATATATATATTAGTCATTTATGGTAATTCCGTAGGTTTTATTTAAGGAAAGAAAATATCATATCATATCATTATATCATATAGTTTGACCAACTTATATATCTAACAACATATAAAAATCGAATGTGGACCTACTTATTTTTCAATTGAATGTAATTGACTACCTAATTGAGTGACACCTATGCATTGGGGCCTCTTTTAATTAATACAAAATTGAGGTTACATCTTTTCAAATGTTCCTCAATTAATATATAAGGGATTCTTAACAACCAAAATAAAAACAAGAAAAATCACTCTATGAAAAACATAATTAGGAATGTCGGATTAATCGTCCAGACATTTTTCTAAACCAAAAGTAATTTTGCAAGACAGGAAACACTAATTTATTGTTGACTCCCAAAACAGATGCTGTGAAGATTTTTAAAGACTGAATAATTGGATTTCTTTGCTTTATGTCATGTTCGGGTTACCTACCTAAGTCAATGAAGAATTCATTCCAAATATGGATTTTTAGCTTCATGTTTATATAAATCCGGATTTTTTTTTTGAATATTTCTTCTTTTTTTACATGTAATTCTTTTTCTGAAAAATCATTACTTACTGTATCTTAAGAGTTTAAAGATAAATCTCATTCTAAGATTTTTTTTATTAGTTCTATGATTTATAAGTAATAATTGAAATAATGTGTTTTAATGAACTAACCTAGATTTTTTTTTAATTAGTTCTGCTACACTTCTAGTATCCTCCTTATCCCCACTTATCTCTATCTTTTTCCTTTGTATTATCTCCTCTTTCTTCTCAATTTGGTTAACCAATTCCCCATTATCATTAATTTCATCAAGCACCAAAATCTTGAAAGCGTCATAAGTTTTACATGACCATATTCAAGTGTTCTCTTTGTTGGACTTTTGCTAGTTTTGTCTGGAGTAACATCCGACCACCCTTCTACTATCTGTCATTCTCCAATTTCCGCATTTAGCTACTATCTTCTCATCTTCTACATTCTCCATAGAACTAGAAGATGCATACTCTGAACCCTTAACCTCCTCTAAAATCTTCTTATCTTTCCCATATGTTTTCAGCTCCATATTCTTTTGTATCTAGTCTGACATTCCAACTTCATTTTTATTCATTACACATGATTTCTCAACATGTCCCCAATTTTTACAAGTATGACATCTTAGAGGAAGCCACAGATAAATGAATTCAACCAATGACGATTTGCCATTCTTAGAGAAGTTTATCTTCGTGGGCAATTCTTTTGTCAAATTCGCATTCACAAATATCTTGGCAACTTTGAAGTTAGAACAAGAAGCAGTTTCAGGATGTAATCGCACTGGGAATCCAACTGCGCTAGCTTTTGATGAAACTTAAGCCTTCCCACGAGAACATGTGCATGGACACATTCTTGAGATGAACCCATAATGGAATGGACTTGACTTCCAGGGAATGGACTTGACTTCCGGCTTCTCCTTTAGCTCATCTGGTGTTCATTTAGTAACAACCAACGGAATGTTTCCAATGTTCCACATTCATTTTCTAAGAATCCTAGCTCTCATTATCGGATTAGAGACTCTAAATTTCATTGTTGTAGAATCCACTTCATAAACTTCTGCCCTTTGGGAACTCTCCCCTTGAGACCAAATCTTATTTACAATGGCATGAACCCTTTGCAATGTGTGGACCGAATCAAGAAATTTCCCAATCAGGAAAATCCTCCCATAGAGGGTTTGCATTCTATATAACAACATCATCTGGGATCTCTACAACCTTTTGACCCTCCTTCTCAGTGATATCAATCTCGTACTTCTTCAACATCTTCTTCTCCTTTGCAACTTCTACCCATGATGATTCCTTCAATGGTCCTTCCTGCTTCATTTGATCTGAGTTTGTTTTAATCTCAGATCGACCTTGTTTTGCTGGATCCTCCCAAAAACTACTTCCCCTTGATCCATCGCAGATCCATCTTGCCTCTCAGATCTACCATGTTTCTCAGATTCACCATTTTCTCGAATCCATTTTGTTCCTCCAAATCCTTCACTACAACTGCTTCACCTTGGTTCATGCTAGTATTGCGCGCATCCTGATCATCCCTAACCCCCATCAGAGAGCTAGGTAAGTCCGGAGGATCCACCGTATATATCTCAAAACCCTTAGTCGCCAGTCGTCTTTTCGCCTTTCTCAAAACGGTGCGTTTAATCTTTCGTGGTCGTCGGCTACCATATATTGAGTTGTGATATATATCTAATATTTAATTTTGAAAAGATTCTGTTATGTTACTTGGATATATAATATAAATTAATTTGGGATTTTAACCAAGATTACTTTGTATTAAATATAATATATCACTTAATAAAGTTAGGGTTCTAATCAAAATATATCTCTCAATTTAGATAATTTGAAGAAACTTTAAAATACATACATATAGATGATTTCGTTTGTTTTTGTAGCTACATATTTCTGTCCTGATGAAAAATGAGTATCATGAAAACTGTAATTAAATATAATATTATTTCATTATAACAAACTATAAATTATCTATTTAAAATAATCAAATACATATTAATATGTTAAGCCATATATTTTTTAAAGACATTATTTTAAGATTATTTATTTTTTACTTATTTAATAAAATTTAAAACATAGTATATATTGATATCTCATCAGTTAAATCATTAAAAACATGATAAATAATTAAAATTATCTAAAATTACGGAGAACATAAAAAATAAAAATAAACAAAATAATTGTGTAAATTTTAATTGATGACTCATTAATTAAAATTATTTAAAATATGACAAATAAGCAAAATTGCCTAAAATTATGAAAAATATGACACATAAGAAAATTTCATTTTTCAAATAATAGTATATATATATATATATATATATATATATATATATATATATATGTGTGTGTGTGTGTGTGTGGAAGCAAATACATGAAATTTCTTTCATAAAAACACGTTTTTTATAAGAACTAGGATTCGGACCCCCGCGAACTCGCGGAGGAAGCGATATAAAAAGTTTTCAAAATATTTATTTACAAAATGGTTGCCATTAATATAATAATGTAAAAAAGTGAAATGTTTAAAAGTTATAATTGATATAGTTAACATTAAAATGATAAATAGAGATACAATTCCTTTAATATAATATATTTAAAGTTTATGAAAAACAAAAAAAAATACTGAAAATTTTTGGTGATAAAATAATACACTTTTTCAAAGATTAAATATGATGTGATAAATAACATATAGTTTTTTTAAAATTGTAGTTTTTTGTCAAAACATTGCTATTATACTAATATAAACACTGCATTGCATAAAATGGTTATATGAGAAAATGCATAAACCAAAAATGAAGATAAAATATTTATTTTCAAAATATTTCATAGAATTTTAAGATTATAAAGATATCTTTAGAGTAAAATATATTAAAAATATGAAAGTACTATGATTATAATGGCTGAAAGCTTCCAATTATTAACAGCCAAAATTACCATGATTCATTTAATAGTTCATTGAGGACAATTCTAATTTTTCATTTTAATGCTTGCAGAAATTCACTTAACATTTCCAACAGAACACTATATTCACAAAATTGAATTACCATTCGTTTTGTCTAAATATGATTTTTTTTGTTCTAGATATATTATTAAATTGAAACATAAGTAAGTTCCATACCGCTCGTTTCAAAATTTCCTTTTTATTTTGGAAATTTTTATTGCAGCTTTGCATATACAAAAGATGGCCGTTATAAACCATAATATGAATCCCATGTGCATTTGCTTGTATATATACTTTCGAAGTTATTTCTTCCTTATTCATGTTCTTTTGTTTCTTACTTTTAAGTTCTAAATTCCTATTTCGATTGTAGTTGCCCTCCATGAGGATTACTCAGTATCATCAATATAAGCAACGTTAGCCATTAAAAGGAAAGAAAAAAGAATCCCACAAACCGGGCCTCGTGGTCTGGTGGTAAAGGAACCTCGGCTGAGGTGCCCGCCATCACGAGTTCGAGCCCCTGCCACAGCGGATTTAACATAGTTTCCGTTTGGCCTCCAGGACCTTCTTCGCCAGTTCTAGTTGGACGCGGTGAGATAGTCGGACTAAGTGAGAGGTCCGGATACCTGGATTATTAAAAAAAAAAGAATCCCACAGGTGCGGTTTACATAATACTAAAAAACAGTATGTGCTTACTTATGATCTTGCAGATCAGCTAGCGTGCGCAGTGCTATGTTTCTGTATGCTACAAACTTCTCTTAATGGGTCGTCTTAATTGAAAATACGCAGAAATTGTGGTGAATGATAACATCTTCTTCGCCTATTTCAGTAGCAGTACAGGGCAGTTGTTGATACTTTAACATTCTCAACAAACTTGGAAATATTATACATGGCTTAATGAGATTATTCTCTTCTATGATACTCTGAAGAGGTATATTTTGTTTATTTACAGAAGTTATATGGATTAGATGTCAAAATGTTTTTTTAGAACAATTGATTTTAGAATTTGGTGTTAGAGAGTTGCTTTGTTAATGGAGTGATCGCTCTCCCTTCACTCATATAATTTTTTGCACATGATGTCGCAGAAGGAAAATCCCTTCCAGAGTTTTGGCGTAATCATTTTGTACAAAGTTGCTATTTCCTGGTCACATGATAAAACACTGTCGCTTATGAATTATTCATTCAATTTCTGCCGTCTTTGGTTTGCAGTTTCAGAGTAACTAATGGGGAAATCAATTACTGGCCGTATCTATTTGAGGGATAAAGAACAATCCTAAACTACATTGAAACATAGCGTACATTACATTACGAAGAATTTTTATCAGTATCTATAATTCACTGATTTGAAACAACACAAAGATCCATTTTTCAGAGAAACTTACCGTTGGTGTCTCTCCTCATCTTCAAGTCCAACCTTCCCCACTTCAATGCACGCAAAGACATATAAGTGCTGCACTTAAAATGTTGTTAATGCTGTGTTGGGCCATACTCTTTAGAAATTGTTTTGCCATCTTAAAATACTGCAATTACCTCTCCTACAACCTGGATCAACTTTTCTGAAATCCTGAAAATTGGTGCAGAGGAAAATGACTTACATTGAAAAAACCATCATGGACAAAAAAACATCAAATACCAGATAAACAATAGTAAAGAAGCTATTATAGAAAAAAGCAATTGGAGTAGAAAGACGTAATCATTAACTGCAGAAACAAAACCACTTGGGAAAAATAACAGTTTTAGAGACGAAATGCATAATAAGTAACGTGAGAATAAATATTGTTCGTCGGCCAAAAAAGACGTGATTCACTCCATCTCCTCCCACGCACTCCCAAGCATTTTAAAAAGAGATTTGTCTGTTGAAATCATACAACAACCACTGAATTGATTTATTTTCCTACAATAAATGAAATAAGAGGGGAAATTGGAGAGAAATAAATTGCAGAGACGAAAATGATGATGAAAGGTATGAGGGGAATTCATACATATAAAAACTGGATGACTATGATGGAATATATAAAGGGATACAAAATCTGAAACTTTCATATATATATTGATTAAAAGATTCGACTACAAAAGGGTGTAATTGCTGAGAGTCTGAGACGCTTTAAATCCGAAAGGAAACAATTGAGAAATCATTTGCAAAGAGGCGGATGTAGAAGGGTGCGTCGTTCAGAGAATCAGTCGATTGAAGGAAAGAAGACTTCTTTTGTTGAAAATAATTGATGATTCAGAGAAGAGATGTGTCGTGTGAGAAGGTGACGATTCACCGAAGAGATGCCCGAGACTATCGTTTTGATGACGTAAGCCACTTGTAACGCTTAGAGCATCTTTAACCCTATTCTTAATTTTTTTTGATTTAAAAAAAAATTAAAAACTAACCAATCGTGGATCGCCACGTGTTAGTGGAACCCGCGAAAGTGCAAGAACCAAGCTCTTAGAGAAGAGATTTAGACACCAACTCTTAAATTTTTTATGGATCCCACCTCTTAAGAACCCTCCTAAGAGGTGGGATAATCATGCTATTGGATCATAAAAACAAACAAATCTAAGAAATCAATTTGGGTTTGCTATTATATATAGATATATCTAAAAGTTTGGTTAGTTTAAAAATAATATAAAACTAAATTATTATTTGTTTTATTTGATAACTACAGTTTTTAAATAGTATTATAAATATAAGAAATCTAATATGATGATGTTTATGGAAGCAAATACACACTAAAGATCTTTTATAAAAGCATGTTTGATAAAAGCTTATCTAAAACTTTAGTTAGGCTAAGAATAATAGAATAACAAGTTATAATACATAAATTTAATTATTTATCATGGGTAATATATTATTAAAGATATCAATAATTTTAGTTGTTTCTAACTTTTAACATAATCTAATAAATAATTTTAGTTATTCATTAAGTAAAAACGACTAAAACCATTCCAACTTTTAACCTTCAGAGACGAAAATTTACTTCTTAAATAATAATAATAATTTATAACTTGTTTATTTTATTCAATCTATAATGTAATCAACTACACAAATATCTAATTGTTTAATTAATGCATTTTATTTTGTTTAAATCCCAACAAATAAGAATGATATATATGATTTAAAAATATATAACCCTTTATAAAAAAAATACTTGTTAATTTAAATTTTACTTAATTTAAATATTTCCACATCAAGTTTTAAAATATAACTATTTATTAAATATTTGTAGATTCTTAAGATGATGTGAGATCATTTTTTATATACTACTTGATTGTGATTGAACTTTTAAGTCATTTTTTTTTTCATTTTTCATAAACTCAAATTAATTCTACCATATTGATTGGCATAAATGTATCAACATCTAGTTTCACAGATATTCTGGATTTTACATTAATTGAAAATTATTTATAAAATCATAATATATACAGAAATCTAGGAAATACAGATATGCTTTCAAATTAGTTTAAAAATAAATTATTTTTTTTGTATAAAAACAGAAAATATAAAAATATATATTTTCTTGAAAAATAAGAAACTGTAACTATTATTATCAAATGTCTATATCACAATTAAATTTATACACATTTTATTTTTGATATTTCCAAAATTAATTTTAAAAATAAAGTTTAGATAAGAATAAACCAAAATAGAAATATCAATAATGATATTTGTCAAAAGAACATATATATTTCTGTATTTAATTTCGTAAGGATTAACAAGGAGAGGTAAAGATAATGTAAAATAACCGTAAAAGGTAATGTTAGATAACATTAAATAATGTTGCAGGTTCTATGCTTGAACATGACGAACTTGGACTCTTCATTGTGGTAATAAATGGGGACTGCTGTTTTAACAAAAGCGGAACGGTATTTGTTGACAGTGACGTTTTGTCAGCAATCACAAAAATTAATCAAGTCTAGTGCGTTATTGATTTTTGCATAAAAGAAAACTCAAAATACAAGTGCCGTTTTGTTTTGTGAGTGAAAATTGGTGAAAGTTATTACGCATGCTATTTGGTGAGGTATTTAATGTGTATAAAAAAAACTTTGTACGCTGAGATACTGAGAATTGTCTCAGTGACATCTCCAGTGTAGTTTCCAATGTGGGAGGTATTTAATGTGTATAAAGAAATAAACCTCATAGGTTGAGATATTGAGAATTATCTCAGTGACATCCCTAGTATAGTTTCTAATGTGTGAGATATTTAATGTTAAAGTAATCCTTGACTTTCTTTTTATCGATTGAATGTTGACACGTTTCCTTCTCATCAGATGTTTAACCTTGAAACTTGGAAAGAGAAGACACATGTTGCAGGTTTTATGCTTGGACATGACGAACTTAGACTCTTCATTGTGGTAATGAATGGCGACTGCGGCTTTAACAAAAGCGGGACAGTATTTGTTGAGAGTAATGTTTTGTCACCAATCACAAAATTAATCAAGTGCAGTGCGTTATTGATTTTTGCATAAAAGATAATTAAAAATACAAATGCGATTTTGTTTTGTGAGTGAAAATTGGTGAAAGTTGTTACGCATACTATTTGGTGTGGTACTAATTGAGTGCGGTTTTGACAAAACATTTTTTTAATTAAACTTTTATATTATTAAATAATATTATTTAGGTTTACTAGTTATTACACATTGTTTTTTAAAATATAGATTTTAATCATCATTTGACAAGAAAAATATTTATAAAAATCATTAAATTATATTTAACCATTGTTTTGAAAATTTGATTAGCCGACCGGTTAAACCAATTGAACCGTAACTTGTTTCTCTATTTTGTTACATGTGGTTTTGAAAACCGTATTTAAATTAGGTAAAAAGTAGTCGAAATTGGTAAATTCGCCAAATTAGTAAAAAAATACTTGTTAATTTAGATTTTACTTAATTTAAATATTTTCACATCAAGTTTTAAAATATAGCTATTTATTAAATATTTGTAGTTTCTTAAGATGATGTGAGATAATTTCTTATATACTATTATGATTGAACTTTTTAAGTCACTAGGGATTAACCCGGGCTACGCCCGAGATTTTTATTTTTTCTAATTTAAGTTGTTAAATTATTTATATTTAGGCTATGATATATATTTATATAAATGTTAAAGTGCATATCATAATTAAAATTTATTTTTAAATTTTAAAACGTTAAATTAACATATTTTTTACTATTTAAATATTTTTTTGTAATTTTATTGGCTATCTAGTTATCATATTTAGCAAAACTATCTTTTGAGCGTTGGAATAAATGTTTTAGAGATTTTATTAAACTGCAGAGTATTTTCGGATCGACCACATGCTCAACATTCGATCGATCCGTAAAAAGATGGTCGATCTCCTTGGCCAGGTAAGTACAATTTTAGCAAAAATATCTTTTATTTTCAAATATTAAGTATATAACTATTCTTTTTAATATTTTTTTAATTATATTTTTGATTAAATTATTGTATTATAATGGTTATGTAAATATTTTTTGTGATGTTTGAATTTGTGTTGTTCGTATACTTAACCTAGATGATATTGATGTTTAACAATTTATTGTTTTCTGGAAATAGAAAATAATGATATATCAAAATCATCTAGGTTAAATGATAGTATAATGTAAATTACATCCATTATTTGAAAATAACCATTTTTGTTTTTATTTTTATTTTAAATTAGAAATTATTTTTATTTAAAAACATTATTCATATATAATATAATAGTTTAAGTTTGGAAGATTAATCTATATATATATATTATGTATATTTTTAAAAAAATAATTTAAGATATTATATATTGACTATCTGAATAAAAGCTGAATTTATTATCTTGAAAATCAGATATTTATAATTTTGTCTTCATGTTTTTTTTTTTTTTGTCTTCATGTTTGTCTTCATGTTATACTCACCAATCCATCATTGATATTTATAACTCAGTATGTTTTTTAAAAAACTTAGTTTTAAGTAATAAACGAATTTAATAAATTAAATTCATCACCTATAATGTTATGTAAACTATATTTGAAAACTCTCTAAAATTATATTTTAAGCATAATATTATTATTATTATTTAATTTAAGTTATTTTAAACATAATATATGCTAAACCAACTTAAATTATATTTACAATAGGACCATCCTAAACCGGTTAGTAAACCAAAAACAATACTAAACCAACATGAACCAATACCTGATTCGGCGAGGAAGGAAGTGTTTCGGGATAAACGCTTGAATGGTTACTAACTGAAATGGTTTGGTCATGAGAGAGTTAGTATGGATATTAACAATAAAATTATGGATTAGATTAATTTAAATTTGTAAGAATACCTTTGAGTCTATGAAAAGCAATTCAATTCCCATGAATAAGTTTGGCTTTTGGAAGTTGCGGGTTTCCCAACAATGAATCCACCTAACAAAAAGTTTGTTGTTATAAAAAAATCTCAGTCAAGGTCATTAAAGGTTTCTGGGACGGCAAGAGTTGATGGTGAAACCATTTTTTTGCTCGAGTGCTTTGAAATTTTCCTTAATAGTGTGAGGTTGATGTGGATGGAATAATGAGTTTTATAGGGACTTTCTTGATGTAAAACTATACATTTTTTTAATGTGGTATTTCCATTTTTATATAATTTACTACAATTTTAAGATATAAGTACATTTTAAGATAGATGCTTAAATTTTAATGTACTTTTTCCATTTTTTAAAATGTTTATTTCCATTTCTTATATTTTTATTTACGTAATATCTATATTTTATATTTTAAAACAGATATTTAAATATTAATGTACTTTTTCATTTTTTAAATTGTGTATTTACTTATATTATATATTTTACATTTTAAGATAGATTTTTAATGCTTGATGAACTTTTTCCATTTTTTAAAAAATTGTGTATTTACTTATTATTACATATATAATTCATATATTATATATTTACATTATTTACTTATTATTTTTTTTCCTGTATATGTATTTCTATTTCTTGTACTTTTCATTTACTTAATATCTCTATTTTACATTTTAAGATAGATGTTTAAATCTTAATGTACGTTTTCCAATTTTTTAAATTGTATATTTCTATTTGTTATACTTTCTATTTACGTAATATCTATATTTTAAATTTTAATATATATTTTTAAATCTTAATGTAATTTCCCATGTGGAAGCACCGTAGCCTATTGGTTAAGGTTTAAAGGTTTCTACACCCAGGTCTGGGGTTCGAATCCGAGGCTATGAAATTTATTGCAGATTACAGGAAATCCAGGTTTCAAGTCCCGGAGAGAGCGATTTATTAAACAATTATACAGACTAAAGAGGAAAAGCTTGCAAGAGATCTTCAACACGGTGCAAGTAAATCTAGTCAAGCGTGGATCTTCATAGGACGGCTCAGGTGATGCAGTTAGGCGTACGTCTTCATAAGGCAAGTAGTATTGTCGGTTGTCGAATCGTCTATGTAATCTTTCTTATATCATAATTGTAAGATCATAATAAATCAGCGTTAAAAAAAATGTAATTTCCCATTTTTTAAATTTGGTATTTACTTATATTATATATTTACTTATTATTTATTTTTCTTTATATTGTGTATTTCTATTTCTTATACTTTCTATTTACTAATAATTTTATATTTTAAGATTGATTTACATTTTAAGATAGATGTTTAAATACTAATGTACTTTTTCCATTTTTTTAAATTGTGTATTCCTTTTCTTATACTTTCTATTTGCATAATATCTATATTTTACATTTTAAGATAGATGTTTAAATCTTAATATATTTTTTCCATTGTTTTTAAGTTGTGTATTTCTTTTTCTTATACTTTCTATTTACTTAATATCTATATTTTACATTTTAAGATAGATGTTTAATATTTAATGTACTCTTTCCATTTTTTTTAAAATTGTGCATTTACTTATTATTGTATATATAATTCGTATATTTATATATTTATAATATTTACTTATTATTTATTTTGTTTATATTGAGTATTTCTCTTTCTTATACTTTATATTTAGTTAATGTCTATATTTTATATTTTAAGATAGATGTTTAAATCTTTACGTATTTTTCCATTTTTAATGTAAAACGGCAATGTTTAATAGACGAACTTGGACAAATAGTCAAATAGTTATATTTATTTTTTTTTTTATAAAATGGGAATGTTACATTATGAAGATAAACCATTTTTTTAGTGAACAATGGTAATCTTACATATGTTTAATGTAAATTTTCCATTTTTTATGTTGTATGTTTACATATTATTGTTATTTTTAAATGTAAAATGGTAATCTTACATATGTTTAATGTAGTATTTCCATTTTTATGTTATATGTTTTACATATATTTATTATTTTCGAAATTATATATAATTTTTTTTGTTTTTTTTTATAAAACGGGAATGTTACATTATGGAGATAAGCCGTCTTTTTTAAAGTGAAAAATAGTAATCTTACATATGTTTAATGTAGTTTTTCCATTTTTTTATGCTGTATGTTTACATATTTTTTACAATTTTCGAAAATAAGTAATATTAAAATGTAAAACTACATTTTATGCCACGTGTCATCTTTCGGGAGAAATTTTTTCCGCTGATGTGGACGCTCTATGGAGCCTCAAAAGCTCCCTTTTATTAGTAGAGACTAGGGATTAACCCGGGCTACGCCCGAGATTTTTATTTTTTTTCTAATTTAAGTTGTTAAATTATTTATATTTAGGTTATGATATATATTTATATAAATGTTAAGATGCATGTCATAATTAAAATTTATTTTTAAATTTTAACACGTTAAAGTAACATATTTTTTACTGTTTAAATATTTTTTGTAATTTTGTTGGCTATCTAGTTATCATATTTAGCAAAACTATTTGTTGAGTATTTGAATAAATGTTTTAGATATTTAATTAAACTGTAGAGTATTTCGGTTCGACCATATGCTCAACAATCTATTGATCCGTAAAAGATGGACGATCTCCTTGGCCAGGTAAGTAAAATTTTAGCAAAATATCTTTGATTTTCAAATATTAAGTATATAACTTTCTTTTGAATATTGTTTTTTTAATTGTATTTTTTGATTAAATTATTGTATTATAATGTTTATGTAAATATTTTTTGTGATGTTTGAATTTGTGTTGTTCGTATACTTAACCTAGATGATATTGATGTTTAACAATTTATTGTTTTCTGGAAATAGAAAATAATGATATATCAAAAAGTATCTAATACTTGTTAAATGATAGTATAATGTAAATTACATCCATTATTTGAAAATAACCATTTGTTGTTTTTATTTTTTTTAAATCAGAAATTATTTTTTTAAAAACATTATTCATATATAATATATTAGTTTAAGTTTGGAAGATTAATTTATATATATAAATTATGTATATTTAAAAAAAATTAAAATATTATATATTGAGTAACTGAATAAAAGCTGAATTTCTTATCTTGAAAATAAAATATTTATATTTTTGTCTTCATGTTGTACTCATATTTATAACTCAGTATGTTTTTAAAAAACTTAGTTTTAAGTAATAAACGAATTTAATAAATTAAATTCATCACCTATAATGTTCTGTAAACTATATTTGAAAACTCTCTAAAATTATATTTTAAGCATAATATTACTATTATTTAATTTAAGTTATTTTAAGCATAATATATGCTAAACCAACTTAAATTATATTTACAATAGGACCATCCTAAACTGGTTAATAAACCAAAAACAATACTAAACCAACATGAACCAATACCTGATTCGGCGAGGAAGGAAGTGTTTCGGGATAAACGCTTGAATGATTATTAACTGTAATGGTTTGATCATGAAAGAGTTAGTATGAATATTAACAATAAAATTATGGATTAGATTAATTTAAATTTGTAAGAATACCTTTGAGTCTATGAAAAGCAATTCAATTCCCATGAATAAGTTTGGTTTTTGAAAGTTGCGGGTTTCCCAACAATGAATCCACCTAACAAAAAGTTCGTTGTTATAAAAAATCTCTTTCAAGGTCATTAAAGGTTTTTGGGACGGCAAGAGTTGATGGTGGAACCATTTTTTTGCTCGAGTGCTTTGAAGTTTTCCTTGATAGTGTGAGGTTGATGTTGATGGAATAATGAGTTTTATAGGGACTTTCTTGATGTAAAACTATACATTTTTATTTTTTTTGTTAAATGTGGTATTTCCATTTTTATATAATTTACTACCATTTTAAGATAGATGTACATTTTAAGATAGATGTTTAAATCTTAATGTACTTTTTCCATTTTTTAAAATGTTTATTTCCATTTCTTATATTTTTTATTTACGTAATATCTATATTTTATATTTTAAAATAGATATTTAAATCTTAATGTACTTTTTCCATTTTTTTAAATTGTGTATTTACTTTTATCATATATTTTACATTTTAAGATAGATGTTTAATGCTTAATGAACTTTTTCCATTTTTAAAAAAATTGTGTATTTACTTATTATTATATATATAATTCATATATTATATTTATATTATTTACTTATTATTTATTTTCCTGTATATGTATTTCCATTTCTTGTACTTTTTATTTACTTAATATCTCTATTTTACATTTTAAGATAGATGTTTAAATCTTAATGTACGTTTTTTTTTTTTTTTAAATTGTATATTTCCATTTGTTATACTTTCTATTTACGTAATATCTATATTTTAAATTTTAAGATATATTTTTAAATCTTAATGTAATTTTCCATTTTTAAATTGGGTATTTTCTTATAATATATATTTACTTATTATTTATTTTTCTTTATATTGTGTATTTCTATTTCTTATACTTTATATTTACTAATAATTTTATAATTTAAGATAGATTTACATTTTAAGATAGATGTTTAAATACTAATGTACTTTTTCCATTTTTTAAATTGTGTATTTCCTTTTCTTATACTTTCTATTTGCGTAATATCCATATTTTATATTTTAAGATAGATGTTTAAATCTTAATATACTTTTTTATTGTTTTTGAGTTGTGTATTTCTTTTTATTATACTTTTTATTTACTCAATATCTATATTTTACATTTTAAGATAGATGTTTAATATTTAATGTACTCTTTCCTTTTTTAAAAAATTGTGCATGTACTTATTATTGTATATATAATTCGTATATTTATATATTTATAAAATTTACTTATTATTTATTTTTATATATATTGAGTATTTTTCTTTCTTATACTTTATATTTAGTTAATATCTATATTTTATATTTTAAGATAGATGTTTAAATCTTAATGTATTTTTACATTTTTAATGTAAAACGGCAATGTTTAATAGAAGAACTTGGACAAATAGTCAAATAGTTATATTTATGTTTTTTTCTTTTTTTATAAAATGGTAATGTTACATTATGGAGATAAGCCGTTTTTTTTAGTGAAAAATGGAAATCTTACATATGTTTAATGTAGTTTTTCGATTTTTTTATGTTGTATGTTTACATATTATTGTTATTTTTAAATATAAAATGGTAATCTTACATATGTTTAATGTAGTATTTCCATTTTTTTTATGTTGTATGTTTACATATTATTTATTATTTTCGAAATTATATATAATGTTTTTTTTTTGCAAAATAGTAATTTTACATTATGGAGATAAACCGTCTTTTTTAGTGAAAAATGGTAATCTTACATATGTTTAATGTAGTTTTTCTATTTTTTATGTTGTATGCTTACATATTATTATTTTTTAAATTAAAAATGTAAAATGGTAATCTTACATATGTTTAATGTAGTATTTCCATTTTTTATGTTGTATGTTTACATATATTTATTATTTTCGAAATTATATATAAATTTTTTTTTTTTTTTATAAAATGGTAATGTTACATTATGGAGATAAGCCGTCTTTTTTCAAGTGAAAAATGGTAATCTTACATATGTTTAATGTAGTTTTTCTATTTTTTATGCTGTATGTTTACATATTATTTATAATTTGCAAAATTAGTAATATTAAAGTGTAAAACTATATTTTATGCCACGTGTCATCTTTTGAGAAAAGTTTTTTTTGCTGATGTGGACGCTCTATGGAGCCTCAAAAAGTAAAATTAGTAATATTAAAGTGTAAAACTATATTTTATGCCACGTGTCATCTTTTGAGAAAAGTTTTTTTTGCTGATGTGGACGCTCTATGGAGCCTCAAAAAGTTCCTTTTATTAGTAAGGATTTAAGATAGATGTTTAAATACTAATGTACTTTTTCCATTTTTTTAAATTGTGTATTTCCTTTTCTTATACTTTCTATTTGCATAATATCTATATTTTACATTTTAAGATAGATGTTTAAATCTTAATATATTTTTCCATTGTTTTTAAGTTGTGTATTCTTTTTCTTATACTTTCTATTTACTTAATATCTATATTTTACATTTTAAGATAGATGTTTATATTTAATGTACTCTTTCCATTTTTTTTAAAATTGTGCATTTACTTATTATTGTATATATAATTCGTATATTTATATATTTATAATATTTACTTATTATTTATTTTGTTTATATTGAGTATTTCTCTTTCTTATACTTTATATTTAGTTAATGTCTATATTTTATATTTTAAGATAGATGTTTAAATCTTTACGTATTTTTCCATTTTTAATGTAAAACGGCAATGTTTAATAGACGAACTTGGACAAATAGTCAAATAGTTATATTTATGTTTTTTTTTTATAAAATGGGAATGTTACATTATGAAGATAAACCATTTTTTTAGTGAACAATGGTAATCTTACATATGTTTAATGTAAATTTTCCATTTTTTATGTTGTATGTTTACATATTATTGTTATTTTTAAATGTAAAATGGTAATCTTACATATGTTTAATGTAGTATTTCCATTTTTATGTTATATGTTTTACATATATTTCTTATTTTCGAAATTATATATAATTTTTTGTTTTTTTTTTATAAAACGGGAATGTTACATTATGGAGATAAGCCGTCTTTTTTAAAGTGAAAAATAGTAATCTTACATATGTTTAATGTAGTTTTTCCATTTTTTTATGCTGTATGTTTACATATTTTTTACAATTTTCGAAAATAAGTAATATTAAAATGTAAAACTACATTTTATGCCACGTGTCATCTTTCGGGAGAAATTTTTTCCGCTGATGTGGACGCTCTATGGAGCCTCAAAAGCTCCCTTTTATTAGTAGAGATTTGTTTTCTTTTTTTCATAAAACCAAATTAATTCTACCAAATTGATTGGCATAAATGTATCAACATCTAGTCTCACAGATATTCTAGATTCACATTAATTGAAAAGTAATTTATAAAATCATAATATATACAGAAATCTGGGGAATACAAATATTCTTTCAAAAAAATAGTTTAAAATAAATTAAAAATAAAAATTTTGTTGAAAAATAAAAAAAAAAAACAATTGCAATTGTTATTATCAAATGAATGTCACAATTTAATTTATACATATTTTATTTTTGATATTTCCAAAATTAATTTTAAAAATAAAATTTCAGATAATAGTAAACTAAAATAGAAATATCAATAATGATATTTGTCAAAAGAATATATATATATATTTCTTATTTAATTTCGTAAGGATTAACAAGAGATGTAAAAAAGATACTGTAATATATAAAATAACCGTAAAAGGTAATGTTAGATAGCAGCTAGGCCCAATTTAATTCCACGCGGCCCATTTGTAAACTTGTATCTTCCTTATTAAGAAGAGGAGAAGGCGTATATGAACCAAAGCTTGACGAGTCCGGGGCAAAACTTACAGTGTCTCTTGGCAACCTCACCACCGTTACATCGGACCCTCTCGCCGCTCTGCTTCCTTCTCCGTCGTCGATTTCGTCTTCTGAGGTTAGATTCGCCTCCTTGTTTACGATTTAGTTCGACATCGAGAAGTCTGACGATGTCTACCACTAACTCTTTTTAGTATCCCCAGTCGTAGTCGCACTCTTAGGGTTTTGGTGCGAAGCTACTTCGATTGATCGAAACGAACCTCTTGTTTGTGATCTTCGATTGATCATCGGTTTTCTTAGGGAAATCGATTAGGTTTTGTTATCGGGAGAGGATCAGTCCTTCTTCGGGGCTTGGCTTCTCCTTTGTGACGTATTGAACTATATCGAGAGCTTGTTTGAGTTGCATTGCACTGATGGATCCTTGTTTGATGCAGTTGGAAGGGGTGAATTGATAAGGTCAAGCAAAGATGGCGAACTTACAAGTTTCTGGAATAATTGAAAAGGTCTTTCATTATCTATATATCGAACTAAGATCGATTTTGTTATTGATTATACAAAATTTTCTTATATCTGTGTGTTTTCTGTGTTAATGTTTAGATGACTGGCAAAGATAAAGATTTTAGATACATGGCAACGTCTGATTTGCTCAATGAGTTGAATAAGGAATCCTTTAAACTCGATACGGACTTGGAGATGAGATTGTCGAGCATCATACTTAAACAGCTTGATGATGTGGCTGGTGATGTTTCTGGATTGGCTGTTAAATGGTTTGCTTCCTTTCTCTTAGCATCTTTGGTTTTCATGGTCTTGAGATTTTTGTAAATTAGCTGACTGTATTCGATCTTTGATTTATGATTTTTTCGTCCAGTCTTGCTCCATTGGTGAAGAAGGTTGGAGAAGAGCGTATTGTGGAGATTACCAACAAATTGTGTGAGAAACTGCTGCATGGGAAAGACCAACACCGTGATACCGCAAGCATAGCTCTCAGGACTGTTGTCGCTCAAGTTGCTCCTTCGCTTGCTCCATCCATTCTTGTTACTCTAACTCCACAAATGATTGGAGGGATAAGTGGCGAGGTTAGTTGCTAGGAGGCATATTCCTTTTTTCGATTCTACAGGCCCTGACAATTTCAGGATGCCCGCAAAATTACCAATTTACAATTTAAAGAAAAACTCAGGCTACACATTAGATGGACTGATACTTATAGTTGAATTGATTTTACCTGATAGTTTTGTTGGCGCTGTTACAGTTTAATAGCTCTTTCTGAATTACTCTGAGTAAAGCAGAGAACAGTAGAGGCTTGTAATTATGTTTCTACCCTAATCTACTTGTTTTGTTTTGCAAATAACTAATTGTTTGCTGTCTTGCTGCTGAAGGGAATGAGCTCAGGGATTAAGTGTGAGTGTCTTGAGATCATGTGTGATGTTGTTCAAAAGTACGGAAGTTTGATGGCAGATGATCACAATAAGCTACTGAACGCATTGCTGTTGCAATTGGGCTGTAACCAAGCCACAGTCAGGAAGAAGACTGTTACATGCATTGGTAAGTTAGCAAAATTGAGACAGTAAGATTGTTGCCTAGTTCAGTAGTTGGTTAATGTGAAACCAGTTTCTAATCTCATGGGGATTGAGTGTCAGCCCGGTAATAAATTTATGAATATGGATCTCAGCTGGTGGTGTTAGTTCATGTGATACCAAAGCGGGTTTAAATGATATATTCAACTCCATATGTTCCCCCCAGACCCCAGTCTTATATAGTAAGCCTTAATTCGATGTTGGATATCTCATTTAAGTTCCATTTTTTGGGTTTCAGCATCTCTTGCTTCGAGTCTGTCTGATGATTTGCTCGCAAAAGCGACAGTTCAAGTTGTGAAAAACCTAAGTAACAAGAATGCGAAATCGGAGATTACACGCACCAATATTCAAATGATTGGAGCTTTAAGGTACTTCCTTTTATCCTTCTTAGTTGTGGTACTTGTCTTTATCCATGTATATGTTTCTGTTAGTTGTGGTTGTCCTGACTATTCATTGAATGGGATGCATGTTTTACCTTGTGTATTATGAATTTATGATTAGAGTTGCCATGGGTGTGATGATATTTATTACGTTTATTTTTGTTTCAGCCGCTCTGTCGGATACCGATTTGGGACTCATCTTGGTAATACTGTTCCAGTATTGATCAAATACTGCACCAGCGCTTCGGAGAATGATGAGGAGCTCCGCGAGTATAGCTTACAGGTCTCACACAAGATTCCCTATTTTCTACTTTCTCACTAGGCGTGCATCTTTCTATTTTCTTATCCAATTTCTTGATCGGCCAATTACGTAGGCGTGCTCGTAGTCTCTTTTCTGTTACTCTGTCGTCTGAAATTTGGATTTTAATCTTCATTAAGCTTCGGTGATAGTTGTATGAAAAATGTTTTTGATATTTTACTGCAGGCACTTGAAAGTTTCTTGCTACGGTGTCCAAGGGACATCTCACCATATTGTGATGAAATTTTGAACCTCACTTTAGAATACATAAGTTATGACCCAAATTTTACGGACAATATGGAGGAAGATACTGATGATGAGACTCTTGAAGATGAAGAAGATGAGTAAGTTATGATATATGCATTGGATCCGTAACCTTGCTTCTTGCTGTGCACATTTGTCTTAGTGATTCGTGTCTTTCTCCTCACAGTGAGAGTGCGAATGAGTACACGGATGATGAGGATGCCAGCTGGAAAGTTAGGAGAGCTGCGGCGAAATGCTTGGCAGGATTAATAGTTTCTCGTTCTGAGATGATCTCTAAAGTATATCAAGAGGTATATCTTATTTTAACACCTATCAAGAGGATTATATAATAAATTACTTCTCTTGATATGTTTAATTAAAATGAGAAATCGATATATACTGTAATCTCTTGAGGAAATTAATAATAACTCTTCTTGTGCAGGCCTGCCCAAAACTGATTGATAGATTTAAGGAAAGAGAGGAAAATGTGAAGGTATGTAAAATAAATGCTTGATCCTGCATTGTTAAACGATCACTGACCCGCGGTACTGTTGTTACAGATGGATGTTTTCAACACATTCATTGATCTGTTACGGCAAACAGGAAATGTCACAAAAGGTCAAACTGACACCGATGAATCAAGGTAAATTCTGCATCCTTTCACTCCATCAGTAACTATGGATGGTCTGTCACATTAATGATGAATTTTGCTAACAAAATATATAACTTTGATCGATGCAGTGCGAAATGGCTACTGAAGCAAGAAGTCTCAAAGATTGTGAAATCCATAAATAGGCAGCTGCGTGAAAAGTCTGTTAAGACGAAGGTACGAAAGTGTGAATTTTTCTTTTCGGCTTGGTTCCTTTTCGGTATTTTAAAAGCTCCTTACCTATTTGTAGGTTGGTGCATTCTCTGTTTTGAGAGAACTTGTGGTCGTCCTGCCTGACTGCCTTGCTGATCATATTGGTTCACTAGTTCCTGGAATTGAAAGAGCGCTTAATGTAAGTGGGGATATTCAGTACACATATTTACATTCTCTCGGTGTCGTTCTTTGTTAATTTGCTCATGTTTCCTCCTTTTTCCCCTCCAGGATAAATCTTCTACTTCAAACTTGAAAATCGAAGCTCTTGTCTTCACAAAATTAGTATTGGCATCGCATGCACCTCCTGTTTTTCATCCTTACATTAAGGTTGGAAACTTTTTGTGGTCTTCTGTCCATCGAAATATTGTCAAAATGTTCAATGACTACTGTTGAGTCATAGACGTCAGAACTTAGTTTTCAAAACTAAATGACGTTAACAGCTGATGAAGGTTGATTTGACTGACTCTTTAACTTTATGTCAATCTAGGCTCTTTCTAGTCCTGTTTTAGCTGCTGTTGGCGAACGCTATTACAAGGTGACCGCCGAGGCATTAAGGGTCTGTGGGGAACTTGTCAGAGTAGTACGCCCAAGTACTCAGGTAAATCAGTGTCAGCGTTTTTTAATTATCATTCGATCCATACTTTTACCCGTTGACAACCCACAGATTTTTGCTTCCACTGATATCTTCTCTTATGTGGTTTAGGGTATGGGCTTTGATTTTAAACCATTCGTTCATCCGATCTACAATGCGATAATGTCTCGCTTGACAAATCAAGATCAGGACCAGGTTTGGAATGAATCCCCCTTTTTTATTTTTTTCATCGTTTTTTGAATATCCTGGCTTTGGGGCATTAGATCTGAATTTTATTTGTGAACTCTTTCAATTTGTTTTTATGATTAATTACTGAAATTGGAAAAGATAAGCAAATTGCTGTGTGTTTTATGGTACTATTTATGTTTCTTAATCTCTCTTCGCTGTAACAGGAGGTCAAGGAGTGTGCTATTACCTGCATGGGTCTTGTGATTTCAACATTTGGCGATCAACTTGGAGCAGAGTTGCCTTCATGCCTTCCTGTGCTTGTTGACCGAATGGGAAACGAAATCACTCGCCTCACAGCAGTAAAGGTTGTTCTCATGCTTTGGTTGACGCTTTTATTTTAAATTTTTTAGCTCATTTTCGTGATTGTGTTGGTGCATGCAGGCATTTGCTGTCATTGCCACATCTCCGCTGCACATTGATCTATCATGTGTCTTGGACCATTTGATTGCTGAATTAACTGGGTTCTTAAGGAAGGTATATCAGTATATGGCTTCTTACTAATAGGCATCAAATATGCTTTTTATGTTTACTGACTCATAATCTGTGAAAAAATCTCTGAATACAATAATTTGTACTTAGGCAATTTGTATTTATGTTTCTGTATAACAGGCTAATCGGGTTCTACGGCAAGCAACACTGATTACCATGAATACCTTGGTAACAGCCTACGGTGATAAAATCGACTCAGATGCTTATGAAGTTATTGTTGTGGAGCTTTCATCTCTGATATGGTATGTTTGTCCAGAACTTCCGCAAATGTTTTTTTTCTCTCTAAACCTTTTATGTTGGTGGTTCATTAGATGAATGACTCTCATCTGTCTTTTCAGCGTTTCGGACCTCCATATGACGGCTCTTGCACTTGAACTCTGCTGCACTCTGATGACCGGAAAGAGTTGTAGTGAAAATATCAGTTTGGCGGTTCGCAACAAAGTTCTTCCACAGGCATTAACTTTAGTTAAAAGTCCATTGCTCCAGGGTCAAGCACTTTTGGTAATTTTATGTTTTGTTTGAATTGTTTTATACTTTACCTGGATCAAAGATACAGCTGAGCTGATCTTGTGGATGCTTTGTCACAGGCTCTGCAAGGATTCTTTGAAGCTCTGGTGTATCATGCAAATACGAGTTTCTACACCTTACTCGACTCATTACTTTCTTGTGCTAAGCCTTCCCCTCAGTCGGGAGGCGTCCCAAAGCAAGCATTATATTCAATTGCACAGTGTGTTGCAGTTCTTTGTCTCGCGGCAGGTGATAAGAATTGCTCGTCTACAGTTAAAATGCTTATAGAAATCCTTAAAGATGACAGCGGCACAAATTCAGTAAGCTTTCGGATTAGACAAATTGCGTATTTTCCTTTGTAGATCTACATCTATTGGAAGGCTTATTTTGTGGTGATGGTTTTTCTCGTGCAGGCAAAACAGCATCTTGCCTTATTGTCTCTTGGTGAGATTGGGAGAAGGAAAGATCTGAGCGCACATGCTGGCATTGAGACGATCGTCATTGAGTCTTTCCAGTCTCCTTTTGAAGAAATAAAGTCTGCGGCTTCATATGCTCTTGGAAACATTGCTGTTGGCAATCTGTCGAATTATTTACCTTTTATCTTGAACCAGATTGATAATCAACAGAAGAAACAATATATTCTCCTTCATTCGCTCAAGGAGGTTTGTTTTCCTGAACACGTGTCCGTATTATACTCTATCAAATTAGATGTATTGTTAGATTTCATACCTTGTTCCTTGGTTTTTTCAGGTGATCGTGAGGCAGTCTGTTGATAAAGCTGATTTCCAGAATTCCAGTGTTGAGAAAATACTTGCGTTACTGTTTAACCACTGTGAAAGCGAGGAAGAGGGTGTAAGGAATGTTGTTGCTGAATGCTTGGGAAAAATGGCGTTGATAGAACCTGAGAAACTAGTTCCTGCACTTAAGGTAGCTGCAGAACAATCTTACTATCTTCATTTACTCGTTTTCTGTCATGAGTGTGAATGATGAGTAATAATAAATTTTACAGGTGAGGACGACTAGTCCAGCCGCTTTTACTCGTGCGACTGTTGTTACCGCTGTGAAATATTCTGTCGTGGAACGGCCTGAGAAGTTGGATGAAATCATCTTCCCCGAGATTTCTTCATTCCTCATGTTAATTAAAGATGGTGACAGGGTAGGTCATATAAAATTTAACCTTATTCAATGATCTCAAGAATCATTGATCTTGTTCCGACTGATCATAACTTTCTTTTCCTGGTTCCTTGATCTTTGCAGCATGTTAGGCGTGCAGCTGTGTCAGCTCTGAGTACCTTTGCTCACTACAAACCAAACCTCATTAAAGGACTCCTCTCTGAGTTGTTACCGCTTCTTTATGATCAAACCGTTATCAAGGTAATTTCTGTAAAAAGGCTCTTAGTGTTACAACAATCCTGTCATAATATTTTGGAATTCATTTGGCTGAGACCTTTCTGTTTTTTTGTTTGCAGAAAGAGTTAATAAGGACGGTTGATCTAGGGCCATTCAAGCACGTTGTTGATGACGGGCTTGAACTGAGGAAAGCGGCTTTTGAGTGTGTATTTACTCTGCTCGATAGCTGTCTTGATCAACTGAATCCGTCTTCTTTCATTATCCCTTTCCTCAAATCCGGACTTGAAGGTGAGTGTGTCAATCTCTATCTTGTATGTTAAATTAACATAGAGTTACGCTTTAGCATTATAACAAAAATCTCTGTTTATGCAGATCATTATGATCTGAAGATGATTTGTCATCTTATTCTCTCACTACTAGCGGATAAATGCCCCTCAGCCGTGCTAGCTGGTATGTTAAAATAGCTTTCCAAAATCATTGTTTCAAAATCGGGTAAAAATTGCTTATCATGATGGTTTTGTTCCAGTACTGGATTCGCTTGTGGAACCACTTCAAAAAACAATAAACTTCAAGCCAAAGCAAGATGCCGTGAAGCAAGAGCATGACCGTAATGAAGACATGATCAGAAGTGCTCTTCGTGCTATCTCATCGTTGGATCGGATCAGGTTCTCTTTCCATTTCTTAAAGATTATGATTTTTTCGCTCTTTTTCGTTTAAATCCAAACTAGTCTGATCTTCTTTTTTTCTTTAATTAAATGAACAGTGGAGTGGATTACAGCCACAAGTTCAAGAGCTTAATGGCTGAGATGAAGAGGTCTGAATCATTGTGGGGGAAGTATCAGACAATCCGCAATGAGTAAAAAGAGTGTATGTTCTTTTATTACATGAGGAACCATAAAAGCTATCGATGATGTTATAGCCTTGTTTTTTTTTTTACAATCCGCAACAAGTCTGTTCTTTTTATTTTCTGCTTTTGGAATTTTCTTTTTGTGACAATTCGAGGGATTTTATAGCCTTGTTTTATTTGGCTTTTCAATTGTTGGTAGTGGTATTGTGCTTTCATACTTTTGATTGACTTTTAAAAATGAGTAGAAACGTTAACTTGGTGGCCTCGAGTAAAAGACTCAGAAGCTTGGACTGTATGAAATTATTGGAAACAAAGCACATGTTACATCATAGATAGGAATTATAAAGGGGTTTAGTTGCATAATAGCTATATATAGACTATAAGTTAGGTGTGTTATTGATTTTGACATAACGTAACGTTTTTTTTTGTTTATTGGTCTGTTCCTAAAGGTTTTCTAGACCAAGGACTAGAAAACAATAAGTATATATTATGTTTTGGAATTGTATCATATTGTTTTGTTATATTCTATTTGACGAATGTAAAAGAGGACGGTGTAGCTATTCTCTCTTCCTCTTATCTCCAGAAAAATCTTTCAGAGGAAGGAGATATCTTTGGTTTTGATGCTTTCTTTTCTTTTTCTTTAGTTTCCTTTTCAGAGAGAGTGATCTTTGTGTTAGTTCGCCGGAGTTTAGTCTGGTACAAAGTCCCGACCTTTGGGCTCTGACTCTGGGAAGCGGTTGCTCGCTATCACCGGCTTCGCCAACTTTTGTCTCCGGGGAGTGATAGCTTCTATAGTATTTACTTCGCCGGCTCTCTTCCGGAGCCTTTTCTCCGGGTTTGTGTTTGATCGGCGTTTCATGTGTTTCCTTCGCTCATCCGACTCTTGAGCTAATCGTCCGATGTCTCTTTCCTTCCCTTCGGCTGGGTTGTTTCATCCTCAAGCTTGTTCGTATCAACAAGGATGTCTGATCGTTAATTCAGGAAAATCGATGTTGATTGGCTCGATTGAAGACGGTTGATTTCTCCTCTCTGAAACGTTTGATCCGTCAGTCTAGGCTTAGCGACTTTGATATTGGTGAGAGTTTCTCTGTTTGAGCGGCTTTTCACCGGCTTGTCTCTCCTGTTGGTGGAGCTCCGTCGTGCCTCGTTGCTGGCTCCGGAGGAAGACGGTGATTGGTTATCTTGACGCGTGGATCATGAATCGTTTGTCGACCGAACACGTGGTGGATGACTAATCATTTTTCCTCAACGGTTTCTACTTGCTGTGCTTACGGCCGCAAGTTGTATCTAATAGTTGGGCTTCTTTGGCTCTTATGCTATTTGGGCCTTGTGTTGTGCCCTTAGCTGTTTTGTTTGTTTGGTTTTTGTTGGACATGTTTGTTGACTTTGTTTTTGTTAATAACATCAGTGAAAAAAAAAAGAAGAGGACAGTGTCATAAGTATATATTATGTTTTGGAAGTTGTATCATTGATATATATTTATTCACTGTAAAATCGTATTTTATTCTACATTAGTCAAATAGAATATAACAAAACAGTATTACATTGCACCATTAAAATAGGTGAAGAGACTATGCATAGCAAGGTGGAGAAGAAGACGGTGTCATTATCAACTCTTTCCGATAGTGGTTGAAATAATTATTAACTCGTTACCGTTCAACGGGATCAAACCATTTTTCGAATAACCTGACCAATTAAAATATTAATGGTTAGCTTTATTTCATTTTAAATTACAACTTTTTACAAATTTGAAACAATGATAATAAATAAGATACAAACTACAAATATATTCTAATAAACACGGCGAAGAACATATACTATTCTATAATTTTTTTCACTGGATATAGTATAGTTGACGAGTCATCGTTTACATCTTCTCTTCTTTTCTGACACGCTAACACAAACTCACCGGCTTAGTGTGGTTAGTCCTCACCACCAGAGCTGCAGAACAATATCTATCAGATTATGATTATCAATTATGTAGCATTCATAACCCGATTAGGTTCATAAATCACATTAGCATTAAACTAAAAACCACTTCCATAACACATACCATATTATTAACATAACACTTTATATACTATGCGGGCAGACATATGTACTATTTCATTTATATACAACATCACCGTCCAGCACTATAACATTTATATACTATGCAGATAAATATATGTACTACTATATTTACCAGTATGTGTAGTATATTTTACTTACAAATTTATTCAAACAAAGCAATAGAAGTTCACATAGTTATCCTCATCGAGTCTATTCTATTTATATACACAGTCAACTACTGACTTGCAAATATAATATAATTAACATTTTCTTATAAAAAGAAAAATTCAAACTTCTAATTACTTTACTTTACAAAACCAGATTCCGACATGCAACGATAGATGAATGCAAATTGAGAAAATTTAAGAGTACCAAAAAACTTACGATGTGAAGTATCCTCCTCTAATATGCGTCGTCAAACTCGAATTGAAAACTGCGAGTTCAACTCGCCATCAGGAGCTGTACCCTCTTCCTCCCTGAACTCGATTCTGGAAGCCCCGAATATCATTACACTGTGTGAGTCTCGTCTGTTGCCACTTTGGTTTATTTAAAGTCCTCTCAATTTTTGGTTGGTAGTTTGATTCTTTGAAAGCTAAGTAGAAATGTCATTTACAGTTAATTTATTTGTTCTTGTCTGAAATAGTATCTCGAGTTTCTAGTCTCAAACTTGTTACTCGTCAGTTATTTACTTGATTAAGATTTTATTTGTTTCTAAGTAGAAACACATATCACTATGTTAAGTTATTTTCCTTTCTTTAGATACTTTGAGTCTTTGTTTGACCTATATAATATTAACAATCATTATTATTACAAGTTAAATAGGTCATGCATAGATAATGTGAAACCATATAGAGGGATGATTGCCTTTTAGTTGATTATTTATCAACTTAACTTGTAGCGCTGTTGAATTTTTATGATATAGCTGGATCCGAGAACATCTTATGATAAAGTGGATCCGGAAACTGTTGGGAAAAAAGTTGAAGTTGTTAAAAAGAATCTGAAAACATTTTATGAAGAGTATGGAGCCAAGTTTTAGAGTGCTTCTTCTACCTCTTCAGCAACATCAACTTCACATGAGTTTCTTACTAAATTGTCATAGAAGATGATCTAAATTACGTACTCCTTCCAAAAAAATGTCCAAAAAATGTCCAGTCAGTGCTTTGTATTCGAAATTGGTTAAGAAGTTTACCAAATTTAAAGGTAAATTTTTAGTTTTGATATTGTGTTTTTTATTTCATATATGAACTTTTATATATCTACATATTATATTTTAGGTATCATTGAAGAATATTTTTATGAAAACAAGGATACAACGACCACAACAAGTAATTCTAGAATATAAGTTTATGATTTTGTTGTTTTGAAGAATTTGAATATAATTTGTCTGTAAATTGTTATCATGTGTTAAACTCATGACGATGTCAAATATAAAGAAGGTCAAGAGAGATGAAGTGAGAGTGAAAAATGATGTTCCAAATTTTAAGTTCATCATAAACAAGTCAGGCCTCAACTTTGTGAAGTCAGGCCTCAACTTTGTGGTTAGATTGATTACAAACACTCAACAAATTAAGTAGTACAATACAAATTTCTGACTGGTGGTATTTGAATCTTTATGACTTTTTATCAGACAGTTCCACGGTCTTTTTAGATTGTATATGTTGTTGTCGTTAAGGTTGATGATTTTGATTTTTGAATTAGTTGTTGAATCATGCATAAGTTGAATTAAACATAAGTTTTATCTTCGGTTTCTATAAATTAGAGAAGACATCATGAGCATTTTTGAATAATAATTAATTAATGGCACCACAAATTTAAAGGACCAAGCACATTAAAATTAAAAAAAATTATGTAAAGGAAACTTGATTTAAAATTAAACATTCAGCAAATTTATAAATAAATTTAGTTAAAAAATGCATTTAAAATATACAAAAAAATCTACTTGCGGATTATCCTAAACTTATAGAGTTTTGTTTATATTATTTTATTGTTACACGGTTTTTTCGTGTCTTTTTATTTAGTTTTTTTAACGGGTTCATCTCTATTTCGGTCAGATAAAATTATCTTACCCATCACAACATCTCTAATTATAGAAAATGTTTTTAATATTCGACTGGAAACTAAATTGGATAATTGTTAGATCACAGTTTAATATAGTTTGAATCTCAAATTATACATATATATATATATACATGTATTAATTTGAAAATAATTATAGTAAATATAAAACAATAGAAATATTAACTAATTTCTTCCATCGGTTTCAATTTTTCTGATAATTTTAATAGTTTTCATTTGGTTCTTTAACTTAGTTCCAATATAGCCGGCTATGTGACCGTCTCGTCTAACCACCGTGTCCGTTTTAAAAACACTGATCATAGGCTAAGTCTCTAATAGCATGCAGCCCGCTATAAAACATAGTTTGTTCAAAAAATAAAACTTTAATTCAAATAAACTTTTTACCAATATGACTAGTATCCAAGTGTCAGCGACATGGAAAGAAACATCGAGGATCACATTACTTTCAAATAAAGAGATGCAACTTTGGCATGTTATTACTAGTCTGAAAATCCTTGGACATTACTTTCACATTTCTTCTAAAATTTTAAATTTTGTGACAATATGAGATTTAATAGCCTTGATTTATTTGGCTTTTCAATGGCTGCCAGAAGTATTGTGTTTTCATACTTTTAATTTTTTCTTTTTTTTGAAAAAATACTCCTCTTGGCCTCTCAAAGAGTGAGAGAGTGTACAACTTAGATTCTCAGAGCTTGGACATGGTGAAAGTATTGTCTATCATAGACTAAATCTCGTTTGTTAATCACAGAAATTTTAAATACTAATGACTTACGATGGGCAGAGTTGCAAGTAGCATGTAAATGAGCATGGCCTAAATTACCAGAACAGCAAATAGTCCAACACCAACACTAATTTTGTCGTATTAACCATGGAATGGAACATCGAAGATTACATTACTTTCAAATAAAGAGACATTGTTACTAAGTAAGTACCTGAAAATCCTTGGAAAACATAAAATTCTCTCTTACTCATGAGTGCCCTCAGCATTACCAGACTTGAGATGAAGATGCTTCTCTCGCTTCTGAAAATCTGTCAAACCTTTACCACTTCCAATCACACCCACTTTCCCACACGGATCCTCTGGGGATTTGAATATACTCTCTTTCTTCCTCCCTGTATAGAACCCTACCTTTTTAGTTTTGGCTTTAGTTGTCTGAAACTGTTGCCAAGCATTCTGTTTCTTGTTCTGTGCAACCTCTAGCTGCTCCTGCCTCGCCTTTGACTTGAACGCATGTATCTTCTTCCGCTTTGCAATTTTCTGAAACACAAGTGAGCACGACCTTTAGGACTATAACAAAAGTGTGAAAAAAGAAACGAATAACCAATCATTTTTTTGACTTGCCACATCCTCGGGATCATTAGGATCGATTTTAAGCTTTGCAGGTAGAGTTTTGGATTGGTAATCAGAACTCGCAGCTTGCTCAATCTTTCTTTTGAGTGCATTCTTGGTAGCTTCAGCAAGTCTTTGAGCTTCCAAGAGAGCATTGTTCTCTATTGCCCTCACATTATCTGGATCAACCTACATTGTGTGTGAAAAGGGCAACCTCAACATTAGTTAATTTTTCAACACAAAAGAAAAGAATAAAAGCATTACCTCTTCCTTGTTACCCCACTCATTGTAGGAAACATAATACCCATTTAGAGTATGCGCCTCAACAGTCGCCTCATACCTGAACATTTAACTAATCAAACAAGGGAAGAAGAAGTGAAGAATACAGTAAATACATCATGAAACTACAAGAGACACCGCGAGTTATTTTAGACATACCACTCGCCATCTTCGCTGAAGACAGCTTGAACTTTTGTTCCAATAGGGAACTTGCCCTCATGTATTGGGTCATTCCTTGATTCCTAAAGAATTAATAACGCTTGAGTTGAGTCACCAAAAGTTTGAAGTGGGCTTTCAAGTAACCATTCGTCTGACAAAGAAAAGAGAAAAGATGAGAGAAATAAAACTTACCATTTTTGTCTCCAAGCACCCTCTAGTAAATCGGGTGAATCAGAAGTTGCTCCAGCATCCGATAGAGAAATCTCATTTTGCTTTGCGGTTGCTAGAAGTTCCTCCGTCAATGCAATCACCTAAGTTGTGGAAGAAGAAAGTGTGTCAGAGAACTATTGAAGATTCCAACAATTTCACACAGAATTTTCAAAAGTAATAACTTCAGACATGAGGAGATAGACAGACGCAGGCTTGGCCATCATGATGACCCATACTAGCACACCTGCACAATAACCAATATAGAACTGATGAATTCCTCGCTAATTCTCCTACATTCAACTGCTTTTGGCTGAACCAAACTCCACTAGTGGAGTTACATGGCACTCAAAAAATATACTCACCTTTCAGATCCAAGAAACTGACTGAATCCGCTAGCTGTTAAATGATGTTACTATTTCGAGCAACATGCTGAATCCTTCAAAGAAGACAGACATAAAGGGCCTGATATACAAAACATATATGTTCAGGTAACCTAATCTAATTTAGTGGAGACATACAGATCAATGACTAAAGGGAGACAAGCAAAATGAGATGGACAATAAAAGATTTGATCACACAAAACCAAAAACTCTAAGTGATTCTGAAAGTAAGGATGAATCACTCTTGTTCCATGTCTGCATATTCAGAGTTTCTAGGGTCCTCAGACAAAAGCTACCTCACCTGGAAACCAAAAGACTGTAAATTCAATCCAGACAATAAGCAATAGCATGATCATTCACAGTCATCATCATCCACCACACCTGTTGGAGCTGCTCTTTGTAGGTAGTGAGGTTCGAAGCCAACTCTTTGATGCTCACTTCTTCTTCTCCTTCCATCTTTTCTCTCTTCACAAGATTTTGTTAGTTCTACGCTCATCTTCCTCTTCCTCTCCGATCTTCTTTGTCGCGACCAAGTTAAATCCTAAAACGCCGTTTTGCACCGTCTCGATGGATCTCTATAATAATAGTACCGCAAACGCGGCAAGTTTCTTTTAATTTGCAACAATAACCATAAAGTTAACAAAGTTTAGAAAGTTATCCACATTAAATATTTCACTCAATAATACCTCCTTTCACTCTACCTTCCAAATCCAGAAAAGTCCATCTCCTAACTTCAATACTCTCACCCACTGCCACTGGGGTTTTTCATCTTCGATTTCTACTATGGAACTCTCACCAAAAAATTTCTACTATGATGGAAGCATCATTCTTATGTTTATAATGAAGCCAAAAAATGTGTTAGGACTTTATATATTGATTAAACTGTAACTTATGAACAATTGGGGATGTAGCTCAGATGGTAGAGCGCTCGCTTAGCATGCGAGAGGTACGGGGATCGATACCCCGCATCTCCATTTTTCTGTCATATTATGCTTTAATGGAAAATCCGTTACTTTGAGGGAAGAACACTTAATCATAGCTTCTTTTTTTTTGTTAAATGAAGTCAATTCAACCTATTTTCGATCCTTGTAAAATGCGAACCAGTCAGGAAAATAAACAAACTAAATAGCAAAATCGTCATATATAATCATATGATGAGAAGTGCAGCGAGCCAACAACTATCACTAATATTCCACGTTCATGTTAAATAACGAGGCTGTGAATAACTTTAGCATCCGTAGATCGAATCCACTACAACTCCTGATGCAAATGGCAAAAACTCTGAAAATGTAGTGGGAGTTATGGGCATGTTTCGTTTCTGAACCACAACGACTGTCTCTCAGCCTATATATATACATAATGCTCCGTTGCCGAATGTGCCCTAGCTATCTATATAAATTTGACTAACAGTTCTAATTGTATGCTTTAGAATTTTGTTTCTCGCGTATGTGTACATGTCATCACGAGTTAGCACCTGACTACAACTCTGACTACATTATTCTTATAACTAGGTGTGTATCCCTAGCCTAAGCGCGGGGTCGTTGACGAAATTGTTGCTTTATATAAATAATTTGGAGATGTTGTGCTGTGAAGTGGTCTTTCGCATGTGAATATTTGTAATTTTATTGGATTTATGGTGACGTAAAACGCTGCGCAGGGCCGGACCTGAATAGAAGCCTATCAAACATGTGCTTGGGGCCCGGCGAAAATATAAATTGTTTTAGGGCCAATAAAAATCATAAACAGTATGTAGTTCTACTGGAAACATTTTTCTAACAGTGGAAATGAACCAGAGTTCAAACGTCCACACCTGCATCTTTAAATATTTTTGCTGGTTTTTAGAAACAAAAGGGCCAAAAATATTTTTTGCTTGTGGGCCAATATTTTTCAGGCCCGGCCCTGACGCTGCGCTAGCATGTTTTGGAGAGAAGACGTTGTAATAGAGAGAAACAATGCAACTCCGAAGTCAATGCATCATGACAAACAATTCTATGTAGAGTGATTGATAGAGAGAATGATTCAACCGTGACGGCACATTGAGTTTAGTGGGATAATAAATATTTCGTAGGTAAAGTTTAGTGGGATTCTATTGTACTCTTTGATATACATTTCTCCGCAAATATTTTTATAATGATGAGTAATTCAGCAAAAGTTTTGTTCTTTTCTTATTATAACTAGAACTACTCACCGCGCTACGCGCGGTTTATACATTTTGAATTTGTTAATTTTTATATTTATTATTATATAAGTTGTTTTGTTTAAATTTGTATATTTTATTAATTTTTGTGAGCAATATAATTTTCATTAATTTGTGCTTTAATTTTTTAGTGAATTTGAAATATATATTTTTTAAAATTTATATTGTATTACATATAATTAATATTATCCAATAGACTTTTTATTCGTGAAACCAATTAATGGATAACATGACTAACACATTAAATAGAGAAATTAGTTCGATATTATTATTTTTTCTTTTTAGTTGTTACTTATTAGTTTCCGTTGACTTATAGATGGTATGCCGTTATATTTTGTTTTATTTTTTCAATTCTCATTTAATTATTCTTAATTTTTAATAGTTTTAAGATATGTCACATATGGTTAGCTAATACACATTTTAATTTAATATATGTTGGGATTAATGCAGTTACATATATGATTTTCATTTTTTCGTTTTAATTTTTTTTAATTTTGTGAAAATATATATTTTTATTATTAAATTTGCATTTATGTTGTATATTTTTCTATTGTATTTATAATTAGGTGTAAGTATACACCTACCTTTATTTTTGCCTTTCAATTTTAAAGGTTTATTCCTTATATGGTGTATATTTTTCCATTTATATTTTATTCTCTCTTTTCATTTCAGTTATCGTTATAGAATAAACATTTATTTTAAAATAAGTATATTTTTTAAGTTTTATTAATAAATATTCAATTTATATGATATATGATTTTTAAATTTCTGTTTTCCTATTAGTTGAAATGTTGTTAGGTATATATGTAATGATGTATTTATTTTAAAAATATACAAAATTAAATATTTTCTTAATTTTGTATGCACAATTCTGAAACGATAATTAAACTGAAACTGAGGAAATACGTTTTAATTATATCCAGGTTTAGTTATTGTATTCTTCACTTTTTCATTTATTTTTTTCTCTTGGGGTTTCCTTCTTTTATATATTATAAAATTATGTTTTTACTTTCTTTTAAACCAAAACTGTAGTTTAAAACAATAAATAATATAATAACAGTTGTGAGTTCTTAAATTGATGAACTTTAATTTTTCTTTATTGTGTTTCATGTTAAAGAAATTTACTTTTTTGCAATTCTTTTTTTTTCATACTTAATGTTAATTATACATTTCTACACTACCTTTTTTCTTAGTCAAACAAATTTCTACACTTTTTTCAATATATGAGAAATATAATATTATAATAGCATTTAAAATATTTTTATCCAAAACATTGATATATGCTCAAATAAAAATAATAATTTTACTTTTTTTAATCCAAAATCTTTAATCTTCATAAACGCCAAAAATAAACTGTGTTTAAGATAATAATTTTTAATAATCCATAATACATAAAATTGAAAATAAATATATAATAGTAGTTTAGTAATAAATTTTAAGTTATTTTTAGCTAACATGTCAATATTTATTTTATTACAATTTTCAATAGATTAATTGCACATGTGTTGTATATTACATGTCAATATACGAAAAGAAGCCAATCAAAAACCATGTTAATATACGGAAAGAATATCTTTTGGGACCTATTACAATGTTATACTATAATGAACAGATGTAATCACGTAACATAAAAGTAACCAAAAATAAGTAGAAACTTATATCTATTTATATGAGATAATTTCTATAGCATGACCGATCATCATAGTTAGATCAAGAAAAAGTCCCTTTAAATATTTAGGCTATGTTTATATTTACGGAAACTCAAACATGTTATATAGAAATGCGTGAGTGTGTATGTGCTATAGAAAATATATACATGAAGTATGAAGCTGCTGTTTCAGATTATGTTGAAGTAAAAATAAAATGATATTTAAATTTTGAAATTTTCATTTCCAATAAGAAGTTGTATAGTTATGAGAAATTGTACTGTTCAAAATTTAAGTGACATATAACTAAAAATAAACAAAAATATAAGTTATAAAATTTCTAGCTAAATTCCAAGTTAATTTCTTATTTTTATTAGGATATTTGTAATCATTAAATATGTATTTTCACATGAATAAATTGAATCCAATGTTGCCAAAATACTATTATTTTCTAAAACCCGTTTATGAGAGCATATTACAAATGAACAATAAAACACAACCAAATATATAAAAAGTTAGAAACTTTGTGAGAACCATCACCCATAACTTGATATATCATATAAACTAAACCATTACTCTCCAAATGAAGCAAAGCTTCTTCGCTGGAGAAATATTCCACATTGCTACTTACACTCCATGAAGTAGATCGTGGACCTTTGAGTACATCATACACATGTGACGGGTCTCCTCCACCACCACTGCTTTGTGATGCAATCCTTGAATTTTCTTTCAGCTTAATCTTCTTTAACATATACTGATTCTCTTCTCTGCGTCAACCTTGGTCAACCTCTGTTTCAGATAGTTACTTGTGCATGCCTCCTCAAACTTGTCCATTTTCGTAGTACAATCCTCAGAACCTCTCAGCCTCCCGTTATGCTTTGCTAGCTTTAAGCTGTAACATGTCTGCCTCTAGCTAACTTCAGCGTCGCAATTCTCTCTAGCTCGTCTATATTGTTTCTTCTTACGCCTTTCTTTTTTCAGTACTGGTACTTCTTTGTCTTTGTCTTTGTCTTCGAGCTCTCTATCGTGAAGTCTTGAGAGCCAGGTGTAAGTTCCTGAACATCCATATCGTTTCCTCAGACACTGTTTCTCACATGCAACTATTCGCAGCGTCTAACTTGATCTCTTCAGAAACATGGTAAGAAAAATGTTAGACTAAACAGACAAAGTAATATTCAGATCCGATTCTGTAAACGTGATAACCACGTAGACCGTGCCATTTTCTCTGTGGCGATCGTTACCCTTGCGGTCGAAAAACACTTTTGTCTGTTTCGTTTAAAATTCTCATATCCTCGTACTTCAAGTCCAGTGTTCCCGTGATGAAATCTCTTACACCTTCCGCTCATCTGAATACAATATGTGTGAAAGGGAAAATATTCAAAAACTCAGAAAGAAGGAAGGATCTCATGTGTAATCACACTCACCAGAGAAATTCAGAGCACCTCCACTATATACAGACTCACCCTTAGCCTTTGGTTCATTCTCTGAAACATAACACTGAAATAAACTATAATTAACGCGGCAGAGGGTTTCTTGTGCTTCTTTTCACCCAACAACATAGAGAAAGTGTTAGCAAAGAAGAACTCACTTAGAACTTGTGCTTCTTTCTCTCAAAGTGATATCTGGATAGGCATTTCCGTTCTGGACGCTCATTGCCAATGGAAGAACCAAATCCTCTATATATTGTTCTCTTCGTCCCTGCGCATGGACATCTCTTTCTTTTCTTTTTTTTGAAGAACACGACGCGATCGTTGTTGTCGGAGGGGACATCGGAGCAGACAACAGCCATGCCGTTATGTTTCTTCGAAGAGGAATCACCGGAGACACCGGATTGGCCAATAGGTTTCATCGCTGCGGTGGAGGGGTTCATCTCTGAGGCGGAGGATTTCATCGACGCGGCAGAGGGTTCCATCGATGCGGTGGAGGAATCCAACGGAGAGGCAGAGGGTTTCATCGATGCGGCGGAGGGTTTCACCGGTGCGGCGGAGGAGACAGCGTCAGGTTTCTTGGAGAGAAGATCGCCGGATACGGAGTTTTTGCTGTTGGAATTCATCGGTTGAGAGGATAGTATTGTGAATAATCAATCTGGAGGAATGATCGGGGTTATAAAAGAAATCAGAGAGAGGGATGCAAAAGGAACCCATTAATGGAGGTTAATGAGGATTTGATGGAGGGTTGATTGAACAGACGTAAACCGATAAACGGAAGGAAGTGGGAAGGACGGAAGGGATGAGATCGTAGGGGATCAGATTGTTGTCTGCGCAAGAGAAGCTAGGGTTCGTCGAGACATCTAGAGGAGGTCCTCTCCGTTTTGGCTAAGGTAATGGGCTTACGGGCCAACACCATAACAAAAAAAACACTCCGTAGCCCAATTAAACCTGACGTGGAAGAAATATGTGATGCCATTGGTTGATTATTTTTTCTGACGTGGAGGGCCTCTCCATTGAGGATATTTGGCTTTTAGTATTGTATGATGGTTCTTTATTTGTACTTTGTAGCATATATTGTCAAATGTGGGTCAAGACTTTTTTCTCTTCTGGTTGTATTGGTTTACTTTTTTTGAGCAACTGGTTGTACTGGTTTACAAAATCCTAAATTTTGATAACGTGGCCTGGCCAACAGAGGTTGTTGCCTTATCAAAATAATTAATAGTAGTTCGTGGGAAAATTTGTAGTACTAGTCGATCAAATTACACCTGAGAGAATATATAAATCATGTAATGTATATACATGATACACATTTGATGATTCACTCTTTAGTCTGCAACTGTGACGCAAAGCAACGGTGGAGAGATGTGATGTCGTTTTCTTACAGATGTTCTGTGTAAAGGTTTAAGTTTCGGTTTGCTTTACTTCAAATTCTTAGTTTAAACCGGTTTATATTCCAAATCATTACTTAAAATTTAAGATCGATAGAGCGGTTTCACTTCTAAGAGTTGCAAAATCACCCCAATTGTCTAGTCAAGAAGTACAATTTACATTCACTTCAATAGCTCTCATAACCATTTTACAATATACATGTATCAGCCACTAAAAATGGACGGTCCATCGTCGTCATATAACTACATTTGGGCTTACTTAGTATATATATGATTAATTAGGTTGAGATGATTCTTAAGCATACAATTAAAGTTGAAGTAGATCTCCTTTGCTATCTAAAGAGAAGCCGGCCCAGTTCCAAGGTAGGCCCAAATAGATTCAACAATCAAAGCCCAAGCAATCACCTTTGGCTATACGTACATAATCATGTAATATATATCGGTACAATTATTGTTTCTCCGTATGTGTAGTAAGCTGTGTTTTCTTGTCAGCGGCAGCGACAGGAGTCTTTCTGGGACATGGACGAATGCAGGAACGAATGTGAGATCCCTGAGGAGCTCACTGCAGCTGACGTCGTACCGAGGATTAGACAGAAACTGTTGGATCTTGGTCTACGTGGTCCTGTTTCGATCCGGATTTACGGTGATTTGACCGGTCTTGACTTTCAGTCCTCGGGGGATGTTAAGCTCCATCATTTTCACGCAGGTTAAAAATCTTTCTCTAACTTTTTTTTCTTAAAAATATATGTACATGACATACTTGAACGGTTAATTTCAGGAGAGAAACGTGAGAAGATGACGAAAATATTGGAGGACATAGTTTCGTGGTCAGGTGAGAATCCAGAACCATCGGTGGGAATACTAGTCTTGGGACACTTGGGAGCCGCAGATGATGCTGACATCACCGAGGTTATTGAACTTCTCAAGACCCAGAAAAACTATCAGTTTATGCTTGTGACTCCAGAATCTCCACCACCTCCAACGGTACGGTGAGGTTTCTGAGGGCTATTCCTCGTGGTGGACTCTAGTTATTTTGGTTTAATAAGTTTGAATAACATTTTCAAACAAAAAAAAAGGACAAAAGTAATTTGTAGTTTCTTAATTTTGTTATTAGTTAATGTTGGATAGTCAAATCCTTTTTTCTTGGAAACTTTTGCTATGTAAGAAGCAAAACATGATTATCAAATGTTTAATTTACAATCTCTTCCATTTATTTTCTGCTTTTTCTTAACTTCTTAATTTAAAAAAAATGTTTATTCAACAATTAACTAGTAGGTTTAATTACTTGGGAGAAGAACGAATATATACATCATGTATTAAATATATGATTCATCTAAAGCAAGCTATCAATGCAAACAAGCTGGAATCACCTTAGATAATGGGCTTAACAACGTCGTCATACAGCGATATTGGGCTTATTTAGTATATATTATAAGATAGCTAATCTATACTAATGCCTGTATATTAATTATGGAGCATTACAACATATTTTCATAGTCACGTGTCATTACAAGAATGATTTTTAGAATTGTTAGAAAAGTAAGTTGGTCCATATAAACATATACTATGTTTTTTTATTAAACTAACTATCAAATTAATTAGTAGTGTACAAAATAATATTTTTTCATTCCTTAAATAAAAGCTACGGAATTACCTAATATGGTTAACATTTATATGACAATTAATGATTATGAATAATACATAGTTGATAACAATTTTTCTAACCTCTCTCTTTTTTGTTTAATTTTATATTATTAAAAAAATTAAACAATCACATTAAACATATAATGAAAAAAATTAGATTTTTTTCTTATATGTTATATTTTGAATTTTTAAAAATGACTATAAATTACTAAAAATGGTAAAAGTCTGATGTTAGGAGTTTTCAAGGCTCCTAAGACAAATGTTGTAGTATAGAAGATTGTCGAACCAGTTCTGAGGGATATCAAAGCACTGAGAATGCAAGTACTCACTTAATCTAAGTGCAACCAATGATTTAGAAGGGTTTTAAACTATGACTAAAACTAGAAAGCAATAACAGAATGATACTTTCTTGACTAAAGGAAAAGAGAACTCATGGGTATAGGGATTAGACCTTGGGTGATCAAGTATCGAACTAAGGATGGCAGATGATCAATCAAACTATCAACCTTAAGCCTAGACACAATTCTAAGCAAGCTCCATGTCTAGATGAATGCTCATTTGCTAACATATCTCAAACATCAAATGTCTTTGGTTGAATAATATGAAAGCAATCATTACTAACAAGTCTATTAGCTATCTTAGCACCTTTAACAACAAATGTCTTTGGCAAAGTATACTAAAAGCCTAGGAGAGTTGTCTCGGGCATTTCATCGAACACCTTTCGGGTGAGAAATGCCTAAGGATCAACAACTGAGTGGCCAACTCAGAAGATGCATTATGATTACTCTACTAGCAAGGAAATATGAATGATCTACACTAAAACATCCTAGCTCTAACCTAATCACCCTTAATCTCCCTAACCCATGAATTCAAAAGGTGATTACTCACTAATCTCCATGATTCCTCTTAAACCCATATTGGATTTCAGATTAATCATGTAGAGAAACACAGGAAATAGATAAGAACACAGAATTCTCAATAATAAACTGATCAATTCATTCAAAAAGATCCCTTTCCAAAGGTTTTTGGTGGTTTTTCTAAGAACAAAGATGATCTGCCTCCTGGTGGCTTACAGAGTAATAAAACATAGGTTTAGAAAATAAAAACGTGCATAATGAAATGACCAAAATGCCCTTGAGAAATCACAAGTTCGAGCAGAAACAAAACACGGAGCGACCTCAGCCCGTCGCTCCGACAAGTCGCTCCAGGCTTCGGGAGCGACCTCGCTGTGTCGCTGCGAGAGGTCGCTCCGGGCTCGTTCTCGCGTCTCCGGGTGATGAAAACGCGAGCGACTTCTCCCTGTCGCTCTGGTATGGTCGCTCTGAGCTTCGGGAGCGACTTCAGCACGTCGCTCTGGAAGGTCGCTCCGAGGTGTAAATGTGTGTCTCCAGACGTGAAAACGCGAGCGACCTTGTGCAGTCGCTCTGGATGAGTCGCTCCGGGATGTGGTGCACAGCGACCTCATGCCGTCGCTCCGAGAGGTCGCTCCGGCTGTGCTCGTCCAAAGATCACTCTTTTCACCTCTTTTGAGCTCCAAATAACCTCATGTGGTACTCCAGTACCTAATAGAGACTCATGTATGCAAAATGCAACCTAAACATGTCTGAATCCTAATCTATATGATGAAAATGCTCATGGATGAATGGATAAAACAATGCAAATATGCAAGATATCAACTCCCCCAAACTTGTTCTTTTACTTGTCCACAAGTGAACTTTCTAGAACTCATAGGAAGAGAGGTTGAAGGTGGGAGCACATAGCCAAAAGAAACACAACTAGCACACTCTCTTATTACACTCTAGCTTCTCTAGGCCTATCTTAACTCTTTTTGTTCTTACACTCATCATCAAGCATCCACACATTCAAATCAACCAACTCTCACATTCATTAAGCACAAAACATCAGGTGAATTCTTGCAAATGGTCAGTTGGTCCAAGTCATTTGGTTGGGTAAGGGAAGGCTTTTATTCAAGTGATTCAAGAGGTTCAAAACATATGATCTTTAAGGTGGTTTACTCTCAAAACAAGTAGCCTTGACATTGCACATAATATATCTAAGAAAGGGACCAACTCATGCATACAATGCTCAATCTCCATTGTTCTACCCTTTTCCCAAACATACATTACACAATCATTCCCAAATGTCAAACCCAACTCACATCTCTCACCAAAAGATCCTAAGAACTTTAACTCTTTCTTTTTGAAATCTACAAGGGATTTTTCTACAACCTCAAAACATTTCTTAGCTCCTAACAACTTTGCTAGCCCCCTTTTCTTTCTTTTTTTTTTTTTTTCGATTTCTTTTTTTTTTTTTTATATATTTTTTTTTTTTTAGGTTGGGGGCCAAGACTTTTCAAAACTAGAGCTAGAGGTTCTCTACTTATCCCAGAAAATCAATTCACTTAAGCACAAAGAGTCTATCCTTTTTATTTTTCATTTCTCCCAAATCATGATCACAACACTCACCCTCCCACCTATAGCTAGACAAAAGAGTGTCCAATCTAGCAAAAATGAAGATCAAGCATTGTCGTTCCCGATACTCTCAACATTATGCGCATGTAAGACTTTCCGAAGAAGGCCTCACTCATCAAACAATGAAAGCTTAAAAGGAAGGAAAGGTTTTGGGAGTGGTCTACCACTAGAGTTTGTCAAAAAGATTGGCATAAAAGATGTGACAACTCCAGTGTGTATAGCCATGACTCAGTACACAAGGGACCCTAAGCAAGAAGCATTAAGTTCATTCATTTCTAATAAGGTTGTAGTTGGCTTCAAAGACTGAGTTTCAGCAATCAACAAGTTTCAGGAAGAGTTTTCAAGGCTCGAAACATACAAGTCTTTTTGAGAGGTGCAAAAGCTAGTCAAGTGCAACGTAGTGTTCTTTACAAGGCATTCAAATCATTGCTCCCAATGCAAGTGAATGCAACCTATATGCTCTAGACTCTCCTAAAAATGCAAATGATGCAAACTAAATGATTGATTTTTTTTTTTTTATCTATGCAAATAGGTATGCCATGCATGACTCAATGAAACAACATCAAAGCAAACATGATCAAATACTTGGTACCTCCCCCAAACTTGAGTGACACAGTCTCTGTGTCGTCAAGTAGAGAGAGAGATACCGAAAAGAAGACTAATATGCAAAAATGAAATGGTATATACAAGGGAGTGTGGTGGGTTACCTTCTATAGGGAATGAGTAGAGGGAGATGCTCCCTCCTCGTCGTCCTCAGGTGGTAACTCTTCAAGGTGCTCATCAGCAGGGGTGTCCATCTCTTCAATGTAGAAGGCTTGCCCGAACACAGTTGGTTTCCTCATTTTCCTCTTGATGTCAAAGTGGAGGATGTTCTCTTTACCCAAATGGAGATCAATCGTGCCTTCCTTCACATTAACAATAGCTCCTGCTGTAGCTAAGAATGGCCTTCCTAGAATCAATGGATCTTGAGCCTCCTCACCCATCTCAAGCACCACAAAATCTGTAGGTATCTCATACCTTCCAATCTTCACAGGGAGGTCCTCTAAGATGCCCACAGGGTACTTCACTGAACGATCAGCTAACACCAGAGAGAGTCTACACTTCTTGTACTGAGTGAATCCAAGCTTCTTTGCAACAGACAAAGGCATCAAGCTGACACTAGCTCCCAAATCGCAGAGACTTTTCTCAAATACCATAGGTCCAAGAGCACAAGGTAGTGTGAAGCTTCCTGGATCCTCTAATTTCTCTGGAACATCAAGCCTCTGGATGATGGCATTGCACTCATGGGTAAGAATCATCATGCTTTCCATCTCCTTCTTCTTTGCAGCTACAACATCTTTCAGGAAATTGTTGTATTGAGGAATCAACATGAAAGCATCGATGATGGGCATTGCAACCTGAGCTTCACTCATTTGCTTCTCAAACAGAGCTTTGTATTTCTCTAGCAGCTGCTTCTTGAATCTACCAGGGAATGGAAGTTTGGGTTCATAGGGAGGAGGAACAAAAGAACTTTCACTTGCTGGAGTAACAACTTCACCATCCTTTACTGTCTTCTTCTCCTCTCCAACCTTTCCTTTACCTTTGGCTTCCACTATCTTCTCCAAGATCTCGTCATTGATCTTCTCATCAACAATCACCACTTCATCATCTATGTTGATGGCAACCCCCTCACCTAATTTCTCAGCATCCTTGGTGAGGGTTCTAGGAGGTAACTGCTTACCACTCCTAAGGGTGATAGCTTTGGCCTCCTTGGGATTTTGGTCAGACTTTCCAGGTAGAGATCCTTGCTGGCGATTCTGGTGAGTGTTCATGGAAGCAAATTGATTCTCTAAATTCCTGACTGTAGAAGCAAGGTGTGAGAATTTGTTGTTGAGCTCATTGTAGCTCCCATCAATCTTGGAATGAAGGTTCTTCAACTCATAACCAACTTGCTTCTCACTTCTAGTCTGAGACTCCAAGATTTGCTTCAGTAAGGTATCAGTGCTGCTCTCTTGAGGAGCAGAGGAACCAGACGAGGGGTTTTGCTGAGGCTGATAGCTGCCTTGCTGGTTGTTTCTTGGCGGATAGCCACTCTGCTGGTTGTTGGAATAGGACTTCTGTTGGTAGTTGTTGTACTGAAAGTTGGGTTCTTTTTGTACCAGCTACCATTGTTGTTGATGAAACACAGCTCTTCCTGACCTTCCAAACCCTCAACTTCATGGACAATAGCTGGTGTCTCTTGGCTTGGGTTGCCGACAAAGTGCAGCTGCTCTTGGGTAGCTTTATCAGCAAGGAGGATGTCTATCTTATCCTGTAGAGCTTTCAACTCCTTCCTCGTTTGCTTATCCTCAGTTCTACTGCTTCTGTCGTGGTCTCCACTGTAGACTGCATCACTCTTTACCATGTTGTCAACCAGCTCTTCTGCATCCTCCTCAGTTCTCCCCAAGAAGAACCCATTGCTAGCTGTATCCAGTCTGGCTCTGTACTTAGGAAGAGCACCACGGTAGAATGTGCTCAGCAAGCTCTCCTTAGAAAAACCATGGTGTGGGCATTGAGCTTGGTAGCCCTTGAATCTCTCCCAGGCTTCACTGAAGCCTTCCAAGTTCTTCTGTTGAAAGCTGGAAATCTCGTTTCTCAGCTTAGCAGTTCTTGAAGTAGAGAAGAACTTCTCCAAGAATGCTTTCTTGCAGTCATCCCAAGTAGTGATGGAGTCACTGGGTAGAGACTTCTCCCACTGACGTGCCTTATCCCCCAAAGAGAAAGGGAATAGCTTGAGCTTTAAGGCATCTTCGGACACACCATTGGTTTTTGACAACCCACAGTAGCTGTCGAACCTGTCCAAGTGATCAAATGGATCCTCTAGAGCCAAGCCATGATACTTGTTGTTCTCGATCACGTTGAGGAGTCCTGATTTGATCTCAAAGTTGTTGGCTGCCACAGCGGGTGCTCGGATTCCCAATCTATGACCATGAATGTTGGGGCGGTCGTAAGTGCCAATGGGTCGAGCTGCTCGCTGTTGGTTTTGAGGTATGTCTCCCATATCAGTACTCAATCTCTGCAAGTGAGCCTGTTGCTCTTCTTCTCTTCTATTTCTAGCACACTCTCTCTCTAAAGCTCTGATGTCTGCAGCTATTGGAACTAGGTTTGATGGACCCCTGCTCCTCAAGTTCATACACCTGTAGATTAAAGGGAGGTGAAGAAAGAGAATCAGTAACAAAAGAAAATAAAAATGACTTAGTCTCAAGCAAGTGACTAAATCTCAATGTTCAAATCTACTCAGAATTTGGCAACGGCGCCAATTTGATGTTAGGAGTTTTCAAGGCTCCTAAGACAAATGTTGTAGTATAGAAGATTGTCGAACCAGTTCTGAGGGATATCAAAGCACTGAGAATGCAAGTACTCACTTAATCTAAGTGCAACCAATGATTTAGATGGGTTTTAAACTATGACTAAAACTAGAAAGCAATAACAGAATGATACTTTCTTGACTAAAGGAAAAGAGAACTCATGGGTATAGGGATTAGACCTTGGGTGATCAAGTATCGAACTAAGGATGGCAAATGATCAATCAAACTATCAACCTTAAGCCTAGACACAATTCTAAGCAAGCTCTATGTCTAGATGAATGCTCATTTGCTAACATATCTCAAACATCAAATGTCTTTGGTTGAATAATATGAAAGCAATCATTACTAACAAGTCTATTAGCTATCTTAGTACCTTTAACAACAAATGTCTTTGGCAAAGTATACTAAAAGCCTAGGAGAGTTGTCTCGGGCATTTCATCGAACACCTTTCGGGTGAGAAATGCCTAAGGATCAACAACTGAGTGGCCAACTCAGAAGATGCATTATGATTACTCTACTAGCAAGGAAATATGAATGATCTACACTAAAACATCCTAGCTCTAACCTAATCACCCTTAATCTCCCTAACCCATGAATTCAAAAGGTGATTACTCACTAATCTCCATGATTCCTCTTAAACCCATATTGGATTTCAGATTAATCATGTAGAGAAACACAGGAAATAGATAAGAACACAGAATTCTCAATAATAAACTGATCAATTCATTCAAAAAGATCCCTTTCCAAAGGTTTTTGGTGGTTTTTCTAAGAACAAAGATGATGTGCCTCCTGGTGGCTTACAGAGTAATAAAACATAGGTTTAGAAAATAAAAACGTGCATAATGAAATGACCAAAATGCCCTTGAGAAATCACAAGTTCGAGCAGAAACAAAACACGGAGCGACCTCAGCCCGTCGCTCCGACAAGTCGCTCCAGGCTTCGGGAGCGACCTCGCTGTGTCGCTGCGAGAGGTCGCTCCGGGCTCGTTCTCGCGTCTCCGGGTGATGAAAACGCGAGCGACTTCTCCCTGTCGCTCTGGTATGGTCGCTCTGAGCTTCGGGAGCGACTTCAGCACGTCGCTCTGGAAGGTCGCTCCGAGGTGTAAATGTGTGTCTCCAGACGTGAAAACGCGAGCGACCTTGTGCAGTCGCTCTGGATGAGTCGCTCCGGGATGTGGTGCACAGCGACCTCATGCCGTCGCTCCGAGAGGTCGCTCCGGCTGTGCTCGTCCAAAGATCACTCTTTTCACCTCTTTTGAGCTCCAAATAACCTTATGTGGTACTCCAGTACCTAATAGAGACTCATGTATGCAAAATGCAACCTAAACATGTCTGAATCCTAATCTATATGATGAAAATGCTCATGGATGAATGGATAAAACAATGCAAATATGCAAGATATCAAAGTCCCAGATTGAAAATTTTGTGATCAATGCTTTAACTTTTTTTTGTTCAAGCAAGGTACAAATGATGATCATATATCGTAGGGGTGGGCGTTCTAATACACGTTCAGGTTTGTATCGGATATTTTAGTATAAAGGTATAAAACCCGTTCAGATATTTCTAAACTTCGAGTCGGGCTCGGGTATTTTATGTTCGGGTTCGGATATTTTGGGTTAGGTTCAGATATTTAAATTTTGAAGAAAAAATAAATAAATGATTCATTGTTTAAGTTTTTTGTATTTAAAATATATTTTAACTGGTTTTCTAATTTAAAAAAGCATTAAACTATTAATAGGTTTGAAGATAAAACTTTTAAAATAGAAAGACACTAATTTAGTTGTTGTTAAGAAATTTTAGATGCAACTTTTGTTAATGCAAGAAACAAGAGCTTGATATATATTTTAAGTGAGTATCAAATAATTTTGTCCATAATTATATGTATATTATCTAATTTTGAGCAATAAGCATCGTTAATATAAATATTTTGAATAAAATGGGAGAAGTATTCTAGAAATATAGGGTTAAGTATACTTTTTTGGTTATCTTCGGATATCCATTCGGGTTCGGATATTACCCGTTTTGATTCAAATATTATCCAAACTGGTGAAATAAGTAATTTGTTTTGTTGTTCTAGAATTAGATGATTTTTAGACCGAGCTGGTGAATATATACTAGATATACATTTATATTTTGAGTCTGCACTTATATATTTTATAACAGTTTGATATATTAGATTTGAACACTAATCTGTTAATATAGTTTACCGGTGATTTTTTTCAAAATTTTGATTCTTAAATATGTATCTGGAGTGAAACTAATTTTTACAGATGTCTATTTTTTTTAAATGGATACTTATTTAATTCACTGAGTTCATAGAAGAAGTTAAAAAAAGAAACTTAAGTCATATCAATGAAACAAAGACGAGAATGAAAGCACAAATTTATAGAGGTAGAAAATGAATTCACTTATGGAGAGTCAATAGTAAACAAATCGAGAGCAGAAAACCTAATCCCCTTTCGTCATTATACAATCGATGTTGCCTATTTGGTTTTGATGATTTGTGTCAGCCGCAAAACTTAATTTTCTTTTGTGCATATGAAGTTTTAAAAATAGTTAAAATGAGATGTAATACGTTAACTCTTCAACAACGATTATATATTTAAGAGATCAACATTTGTATTCGTTATTTTATAATCGATAAAGATTGTAGTGTGGTAAAATGTTACAACCGTTTAATAAACAAACATTATTATAAAAACTCACTCCGCGCATGCGCGCGGATTATCATCTAGTTTTTAGTATTCGAGCTTTCACGTTAAAAGTTAGAGTGGCTAAATACATTATCGCCCATAATGAATAGTTAATTTTATTATTATATAATTAACCATAAATCTATTAGTAATTAACAAATTATACTTGATCATAATTTAATATAATCAAAACTGATACATATTATCTGTACTATTTTCCTATCGATCAGCAATTAATATAATATAATATTTTTATATACGTATTATTATCATCCTATTTCTTCGTAGGGTTTTTCCGTATTATTATTCTAGGTTGTCATGAAATTTATTAATCAACATATTTTGACTACTGACTAAAAAGAATGAGGTATTAGAATGGTAGGTTTTTGTTCTAGGTGTTACCATTATTCTAGGTAGTCATAAATTTTATTAATGACCATATTTTTGACTACTACTCAAGCATATGCTGTATTATATACAAGAAAAAGGTGAAAGATAAAGATGAAATAGTCATCTAATTACTAGATCAATTCCTTGTATGTGTCATGAAAGTAATTCTTCTGTCGTCTAAAGGTTAGATCAATTATTTGTATTGCCTTTGTTTATCGATAGAGATGAAAGTAATTCGCCACTTTGATAATGTGTTCCGTTTTTCATATAGAGCACACAAAAAAAAAAAAGGAAAAACGAGACTAAGATAATAAAAACGATTGATATCATGATGTCGATTAAGAACAAAAAGAACAATAATATGAGGAACGAAAAATAAGAACAAAGATAAAGAAAAAATTTACATAACTATGAATTTGATCAAAATAAAAAAATATATTACTATAAAAAGTATATTTTTAACACCAAATGTTTATATTAAAAATTAAAGACTAAATCGGTCACAAGAGAAATACTCGACGGTAAGCTGATAAGCTAATATGACTAAAACACTACCGAATATAAAAGTGGTTAAAGAGGGAAAATTGTAGAAAAACTCCATTTGTAGTTTTATAGCACCTACGTTCGAAAGAATACATAGATAAATCAACGTTAAAGAACCTAACCAATGGATTTTAAAACCACTTGAAAACCGTCTTTAAAGATGATTAGATACCTTGATATTGCAGTGAGATTTGGAGAGACTGTCGGAGTAGAACTACCCACAAAGTCATCGACGGTACAACTTCTGATGAAAATACCAATTTATAAATTCGGGAGATGCTGAATTTTTGTGACTAAAAAAGTACTTCAATATGAAGTTTGTGATGAACATTTTTGACATATTTTATTTGTCATATTTTATTTGAAATCAAAATATCAATCAAACAATGTCGACAATCCTTATTGTTTCTATGTAAGTTTGTAATAAGATCTCTTTACATCCAATGGGTGGCATCTTTAGAGTCGCTGAATTCCAAAATGCACAGAGATGAAGAGAGATAATAAAAGAAAATTCTAAATCTGAAGGGATAAATTGGGATCGAGAGATGAACCCGAGGAGACTATATAAATCTTCTACACCGCAATAAATAACCGCCCAACACAACTGTTCTGTCGCTGGCGGCGCCATCTCTCTTGCTTCATTGCTTCGAACTCTCGTAGCCCAATTAAATAGATATGTGAGCATATAACTGAAGAGGAAGACAAACAATCAATAGTCATAATCAAGCAATAACCATTACATAGAGAGAGAGAGAGAGTGAACAGACGATTTGTGTCAAAGAAAACGGAGGACGTGGATCGACAAATTCATCAGGCATAAGTAATTAAGTACCAATTTTTCAATTATTTTCCCAGTGGGACCTACATGATGACGTGAATAGACTTAGAAGAAAGCACTTTTATTATAATATTTTTTTGTCAGCAATATTTCAGTGAAACTAGCCCAATGGACTGTTTTACAAGGTTTGGCTTATTACAAACGGGTCAAATAACATAAACAAGAGAAGTCCTACATATATAAGATCATCATTATAGGTGGGACTTATTTTAGGGCCCTTAACTATTATTTATTATTATTTTTTGCTTAGGGACTAAAGTAAGGGATTTGGCTAAATTAGTTGATTATTGGTGGGACTTATGTTGTCCCTTAGTTAATTTAATTTATTATTTTAATTAATAAATAATGACATATATAATATTTAAATAAAACATTAAAAATAAAAATGTAATATTAAAATTGAAAACATAAGAAAAGTACATTTTTGAAAGAAAATACAAACATCATAATAAAGAAAATAGAAAACATAAGAAAATGACATTATTGAAAGAAAATACAAATTATATATTATTTCAAGGATTTCCAAATTTAGTCCATATATTTTCAATCAAATCATTTTTTAAATATTGATGGACTTGTCTATTCCGAACGCTCGTTCGACGTTCAAGTGTACTCCCGACAGTTGAAGGCATATTGACGGAAAATGTTTCCACATCTTCTTCTTCAAATTCCTCAACGTTGTAATTCGTTCTTGATGCTCGTTCATCTTCGACAATCATATTATGGAGTATGATACATGCTCTCATAATATTTCCTATTTTTTCTTTATCCCATATATTAGAAGGATTTCTAACAACGGCAAACCTAGCTTGTAGGACTCCGAAGGCACGCTCGACATCTTTTCGCACAGCTTCTTGGGTTTGAGCAAACAATGAATGCTTCTGAGTTTGTGGTAGTCGGATAGATTGAATAAATGTAGCCCATTTCGGATAAATACCATCGGTGAGATAATATGCATAATGGTATGGATTACCATTAACATAGAAGTTAACTTGTGGCGCTATTCCGTTAATAATGTCATCAAAAACGGGTGATCGGTCAAGAATATTAAGATCGTTCATAGTACCTGGAGCTCCAAAAAACGCGTGCCATATCCAGAGGTCATAGAGATCGGTTTGTGATTGATGTCCTTCAACGTGCCGCCTGAAGAAGAAACTGAGAACACAGGTGATGCTACGTGTCCTCCATGCGATGCAGCAACCTTGGCCGATTCTTCGCCATCGGGAACTTTGTGAACCGAACCTCCGTCTTTTGCTTCTCTCCATCGGAGCTTCCGTGATAACCTCGCTGTAAAACACCAAAACCTTCTTTACTCCACCTCTGCCTCAACCTTTGCTTGTGCTCATGGATCTCTATCTACCGCCGATTATAATTCTGAGAGAGTTCGAGTTAATCAACAAGAGATCTTTTTCTGGACCGTCTTCAGTATAGGAAAACGCTGGCTCTTCTAAACCTCCATTGAATCAGCCGATATCAATCTAACTCAACCGCCTCCTTGTCGCAAATATACTTTACTAAAAGCCTATTCGCTTCTCCATTAAAGTAAAGATTGACTCTTCTTGAGAAAGATTAGGTGTATATCGTTGAATAGAGAGAGATCATCCCAAACAAATGGAATCTAATTTTTTTTGCAGAAGAGGAGAGATCATCCCAAACAAATGAAACTAACAGCTTCGAGTTAAGATTGAAAAGCACTCCAAAATCTCCAAGGGAAGAAAAGTTCTGCTACCGGAAAAACTAAACTCGATCTATAGATCGAAAACCATATTTTACAAAGCAAAAAGAAAACAGGAGGAGTTGGTAACGGGCGACCTTAGCCACCAGCCACCAAAAGCAAATTCTGATTACTCGAAGCTAGTGAGAAGTTAGAAAAAAGAGGTCTAGAGAGAGGTTTTTTTTCAATTAATTGTCTCACTTTTATTATAATATAGATTTCTAAACAGCTTGCTTACCGTATTTTAATAATTCTGACATTTCCAAAATATATATATATATATATATTAATTATCTTTTCATGTATTCCATATAAGTTCTATGAAAATATACTATTTATTGAACCGATTTTATAATAAATTTGACAAAATTGATTGTAAAGAACACATTTACAATTAATATCAGGTTTGAAAGACAAAGATAATTACTGAATATGTATTCCACAAAAGAAGGATAAAACAAAGAAAAAAACAATAAAAACCAGCTAAACTATAATTGGTTTTTGCAGGAAAACAAACAGAGAGTTGTAAAAATCAATGGTTACCTAATAATTACTCTGTTAATCGTTAATCCTCCACTAATGCATTTCATCTTCTCTCTCTTCAAAGTTCCTTGTTATTTAAGCAAACCATGAATCCAATCATCTAATACTAACCCTGGGCCGACCAGAAAACTTTTTGGACGACCCAAGCTTCAAGGGTTATCCTTTTCACCAGAATAATCAAAATCTAATAATCTCATCGTCGATTTCAAATGGCGTTTGCTTATTTGAACCTTGGGAGCTACGTTATCGTCTTCGTCTCATTGTCTATAGCCATCGTAGCTCCATCGGTTCAAGCTCACATCGCCGTCTTCGATGATTATTGGACCCAGCGTCAAGCCAACGCGTTGAGACAAACAATGGAATCTTATGAACCCAACCCGTTGAACGTCACGAACCACTTTAACTACCATGCAGCATTGTACGTTCTCAAAAACAAGCCTCTTTAATTTATCCTTTTTAACCTAACTTCGTGTAATCTAAGACAAAATGCGTGAACTCGTTAAAGCCTTAGATGAGCCACCACACCGTGTAACGCCGAATATGAGATTTGGGATGTTAAAAAGGATTTTTTTTTTTTTTTTTTTACATTTTAGTACCTACGTGAAAATTTAGGAGACAAGATGAATGTTTCATCCGGTTGGTTGTATTGGTGTAGACCATTTGGTCACTCGAACGTTTTAAACAAACCTGACAGCAACTTTTCTGTTTGTTTTTTCTTGCTCAGAGCAATGGAGACGACTGGTGCTGACAACGGAACAAGGAGAGAGCTCGGACAAGTTAAAGCCGGTCAGAAAGCACGTGGCGGAAGGTTCAAATCCCTTAACGCGATTGACAGATGCTGGAGAGGAGACAAAAACTGGGCGAAGAACAGGAAGAAGCTAGCGGACTGCGTCCTAGGGTTTGGTCTGAAAACAACCGGAGGCAAAAACGGACCCATCTACGTAGTCACAGACGCATCGGACGACGATCTGTTAAGCCCCAAACCAGGAACTCTAAGACACGCCGTGACTCGCGACAGACCACTTTGGATCATATTTGCTAGGACCATGGTCATAAAACTACAACAAGAGCTGATGATAACAAACGATAAAACCATCGACGGTCGAGGAGTGAGTGTTTATATAACCGGAGGTGCAGGATTCACGTTACAGTTCGTGAAGAATGTGATCATACACAATATTCATATGAAGTTTATTAAAAGAGGATTCGGTGGGTTGATTAGAGACTCCGAAGAACATTTTGGGCTTAGAACAATTAGTGATGGTGACGGGATCAATATCTTTGGAGCTACAAACATATGGATCGATCATGTCTCCATGAGAAACTGTTCTGATGGTATGATCGATGCCATCATGGGATCGACCGCCATTACTATCTCCAATTCCCATTTCACCGACCATAAGGAGGTAAGGCTAAGCACAAAACATGGGAACAAAATCAACGTTTCATAACATGATATTTACTATGCATAAAGATGTTTTACGCATGTGGTTTCTGTTGAATAACACAATATATGTATGCATTAAACGCAGGTGATGTTATTTGGGGCTAAAAACGGTGACGAGTTCGACAAGAAAATGCAGATCACGGTTGCGTTTAACCATTTTGGTAAGAGATTGAATCAAAGAATGCCAAGGGTGAGATACGGTATGGTCCATGTAGTGAACAATGACTACACTCACTGGGAAATGTATGCAATTGGTGGAAATATGAACCCTACCATTATAAGTCAAGGCAATCGTTTCATTGCTCCTCCTAAAGAAGATTGCAAACAGGTAAACAAACACACGAGAAGCTGACCTAGTGTTTAAAACTCTTTGATTACCTAGTAGGAATTTAAGGTGTTCAATTTCCGTTAAATTACCTAGTAGGAATTTAAGCTGACCTAGTGTTTAAAATTGTGTTATTCAACGGAAATTTAAGGTGTTTTCCTAAAGAAAGTTAATTTAAAATAGTTTAGGCTTCACACTATAAGAGATACTTGGACATTAAAGAAACATTACGCTGATAAACAAATCACTACACAACAGTTGAGACAATTGATAGAGATTATTTTTTTCTTTCTAAAAATGCAGGTTACAAAGAGAGAGTACACAGCGTATCCAGAGTGGAAGTCATGGAACTGGCAATCAGAGAGAGATTACTTTTTGAATGGAGCTTACTTTGTGCAATCAGGAAAGTCAAATGCATGGAGCGCTGCACCGAAAAATCCAATCCCTAAAGAGTTTACAATCCGTCCTCAGCCAGGAACAAAGGTAAGAAGTCTCACCAAAGATGCTGGTACGCTTGATTGCAGACCAGGAAAGTCCTGCTGATAATAAAACTTCATTTGTGGTCCGTACGTGTGTGTTTCCGTGTTGTTCTGGTAACAAAGAATTGTATTTGTTGTGGATGGTGATTTGTAACAAATTGTGCATAATGCAGTACGGTTAATCATTAGGCTTCTTCTTTTTTTTTTTCTTGCCCCCACAAGGACATTAGTTTAAACATCAATACATAATAATCACACTCCAAATCTCGGTACCCTAGACTACATCTATTATATCATCAAATCTTGATGATATATATATTTGGTACCATTTGAATCAGTCTTCATTCTTAACTCTATCTTATCGCATTTTTTTTCCAAACCCTGAAACATGTCAAGGCACAATACCACCAAACATGCTATATATGCATTGCCTCAAAACCATCTCCAGTATTAGCAAGATCCTCATGAGCTAAACCCACCTGTTCCATATATAGATCTGAAATTTATTAATACTACCATAAAAAAAAACGAAGAAGAGAACTACTCTTGGAACTAGTTAATATTTAATGCCATATTTGTATAAAATTGAAATCCCTTAAAGACCATACATATCCAAGGCCTGATACAAGAGGCAGAAACAACTGATAGAAGAGGCACCCACAGAAATAGCTTTTAAAACGGTATCCACATGCTTAGTCAAGTTTAACACTGCATCTTCCATATATACCACATGAGAATAAGCAAGCACCAGCTGCAATTTTTACCAGTTTGCTTCACATCTATTACATGCCTGATACTTTCTACATTTTGCCATCATTCCAATGCAGCATATATGCTGGACAAGATCACAAATGGAGCTGGAATCTGTGGCTCTAACTCTACTAGCTTCATTGCCACTTCCTCTCCAAGCACTGGATCTATGTGTTGCCTACATGCACCGAGCAAAAGAAGAGTAAACTGAGGATAATTGACTTATGACATCCTTGGCTTCTCTTAATCTCCCAAAGAGATACAAAAGTTCAATCATACAACCAACGTGCTCTGAACTAGGGTTAATCCATATTCTTCTTGAATTAAACTAAAAAACTTGAAGTCCTTTTTTTGTCATTACCACGGTAACTACAAGTAGACAGAACGTCAGTTAAAGTTCTTCTACCTTCTCCTCTCGTAGTAGGTCAAATATTTCAACTTCAGAGAGGCAAAAGCGAGCAGTACCAAAGGATCAGTTATTGTTGGTTAATGTCTGGTTTAAATCGGTTATTTAATGAGTAACGGTTAAATTCGGTTAACTGTCATGTTGCAGCGCCTGGAGCAAATATCTGAAGCTGACTGTATGTTGATTAGATCGAAAGCTTCTAGAAGATCACTACAGCGTGCGTTATACGAAGCTCCACATCATTTTCTCAACCACACGGTGAAAATTCGAAGATCACCGATCGGAGACTCTCCACACTTCACCGGTGGTTATCCTCGTCGCTTAAAGTTCCGATCTTTTACCCTTTTTAGCTCAACGGTAGGTAAGATCAGATCTCTCTCATGAATTTCTTTTAATCTAAATCTCTCTAGATCCGATCTTTACATAGGTTAAAGGGAACTGTTTGTAGTATTGAAAAGAGACAACTTTATCGACTTGAAGTTGATGTACTTGTAAGCTATGTAGATGATGATGATGATCATGATCATGGGTTATATAACAAAACTAGTTTGATTCGACTATGCTTAGGCAAATGGGTTGTTGAATCAGATTGAAAGTTCTGATTTTGAGTTGGTTTTGATAAAAACTTGTCTTGCTTGGTTGGTTATAGATATATATAGAGTAAAGGAGAAGGATGTCGACACCAGCGAGGAAGAGATTGATGAGGGACTTCAAGAGGTTGCAGCAAGACCCACCCGCTGGTATCAGCGGTGCTCCTCAAGACAACAACATCATGCTCTGGAATGCTGTTATTTTCGGGTAAATATTGATCATGTTTGGTTACAGAAACGTTCTATGTCTTTCACTCTACTTACTATGCCTTTTTGTTTGTGGGTTTGCAGGCCTGATGATACCCCATGGGATGGAGGTAAGGTTTTGTTTATTCTAAGTAAAGTCACTTATCTTTAGATTTTAGCAATATTCAATATCTTTCCTTGTGTGATATTGTCCAGGTACTTTCAAACTCTCACTGCAGTTTTCAGAAGATTATCCGAACAAACCACCTACTGTTCGGTTTGTTTCACGGATGTTCCATCCTAACAGTAAGTTAAAAGATAACAAAACACACCCAGTTTTGTCTTATTCTGAATGCATGTGATTCACGGAACTCACACTTGATCATTGTCGTGTGTAGTTTATGCTGATGGGAGTATATGCTTGGACATTCTCCAAAACCAGTGGAGTCCTATATATGACGTTGCTGCTATACTTACCTCCATCCAGGTATAATATATATATAGACATGCTTCTCATGTCCCACTTGATCGTTGATCTCCATTTTAAAGTGTTGGTGTTGTTTATCTGATCACATCTTTCTCTCTTTCTTTTTAAACTACAGTCATTGCTCTGTGATCCTAATCCGAATTCTCCTGCAAACTCGGAAGCTGCACGAATGTTCAGCGAAAGCAAACGCGAGTACAACAGAAGAGTCCGCGAGGTTGTGGAACAAAGCTGGACTGCTGACTAAGTAGTAATAATCTTTCTTGTAGCATTTGTCTTGAGAAACATTGAACCTCCTCTCTCTCGTGTTTGATTCAACCAATACTTCCCTCTCTTTTTCTTTCCTGTCTTTTTGTTTGTTTTCAAACTATTTGATTTGTTTCCTTTTAATGTTTCCATGTATTATCCTCTTCATAATGGCATATGTATTTGAGTTCGATCATTCTCTACACTCATATCTTGCATCGTTGTTTTACAACTTTCTTAACGATCAACTTTTTCTTGAGGATTTTTCATTCATATACTGCGTTCATGGATGCTTGCTTCATGGTTCCCAGTGTTTGTCCATCCTTGTTGCACTTGAGGATCCGGAACATCTTCTATCGATGGTCGCTTGCTCTGATCTTAACAAAGACAGTACAAGAACACTAACCAAATGCAAATGTCTTAGATTTGATAAAACTTCCATCTTCTGAGCTAAGCTCTGTGGAAAACTCTTCTCTGCTTCATTTTGATACCTCTCATTTTCACTGCTATGCCTTCCCTGATACAACCTTTGTACAACTGTTGGAATACCCAAATATGTCAATCCACCATGCCTAATATTATATAGTTCATGTTATGTTTGTTTGAGTTTTACCTGTTCACAGAACAAACTTGCTGCACCGAAGTCGTTAGTAGTGTCTTCCAGTTTCTCCGAGGAGAAAACGTGGTAAGGTGGCAAACCAATCACTGTAGATCTCATTGTTTGTGGAACACGTTATACGATTTTGTTAGTGAAAAACTCAATTCAAGATTTCTAAATACTAGTAATAGTCTTTGTTTCTTTGTTTACTTAAATCTGGTTATGACTTTGTTTATTTTTGGTTGTTTGTTCATTACACAACCTCAGCTCGACAGGCTGGTTTTAATGCATTAGAAGAACATGACTGTGTTTTTTTATTTTTCTTTTCTTAACTTTAATGCATTGAAGAACTTGTCCAAAAAAAAAGCATTGAAGAACATGACTAGCTATGATTTTTATTTTCCATTTTAACTTCTAGTTCACATAATATATATGTTTTTTTTTTTTTTTTTTTTTGTAACATCACATAATATATATGTATTCTCTATATTTGTGTAATCAAAAGTCTTCAGATTTAGATAGTATTTTTTTTGTTTTTATTTAGCTCAACTTGCTAATAACTAGTAGTTTTGATTCACCGGTATAGAACTCTGAAGTCAGAAGACTCAGCAAAACGTCAAAAGGATTGACAATGGATCAAACGTTGTTTTGTTGATGTAATACAATTTTCACAGCTAAACCAGATCCTCATGGGACACTTGAATAGTTTTTCTTTTGTTAATTTTTGCAAACTGATTCATCATCTTTTTTTAATAAGGGACCGACCCTTTTCTTATTGCAAGTTGCAACACGTGATTTTATTCAAAACATCTATGATTACACTTTTTGATTAGAACCTCTGTATAATTGATCAGATTACAGATGTTTGGTCAATTGTCGTTGAGAATGAGATCAAGAAATGTATGTCGTTTTATGTTTCTCGAGAAAGCGAAGCGATTACGTCTTTGTTTTAGAGATATTTATTTTATGTTTTATCTAAAAAACTTAAACTGAAATTAAGCGATAAGATTTGGTGGTATCTATACTATTATTTGAGAATTGAATTTGTTTATTTGTCATATTTTCCATGATTTTAGTTAATTTGCTTACTTGTCATTTTTTCCATGATGTTAAAATAAAACATTAATTTAATTAATATTATTATTTAAAATTTTGCTTAATTATCATTTTTTCCATGATTTTAGTCCATGTTCGAAAACGCGGCCGCCGAGTCCGAAAACGCGGCGAATAAACGCTTGGCGTTCAAGCAGCGTTTCGATTTGGCGTTAATCGGACAAAAACTCGGAGACTTTGATAAACTTTGTTTTTTGCCCATTTAAAGTTAAAAATCAATCAATATATACAAGATCTGTAAGTATTAGGTTAAAGAAACAGAGAAAAGTGATGTAGCTAAAGAAAACTAAAGAATGCGGCTGTGTTTTTTGAGTTGCAGAATCGCAGCCCTAAATGAGGAAGATGAAGCGAGAATTACAATTATACCATTCATTAAAGAAAAACAAAAAAAATATGACAAAAATTCGCTAACTTGCCTTCGAACCCAGGTTGCTGGGACATTTAAGATGCCGGAAACCACTGCACCAAACAAACAATTTAGTTTATATGCTAAACTATATAATAACTAGGCCCCGCGTAAATCCCGCTTAATCCTCGATTTTTCAGTAACTCGCTAGGCCCAGGACAACCGCCCGACTAGCGCCTAACGTAGTTTCGAACAGGGATTTTAGTTAATTTGCTTACTTGTCATTTTTCGATAATTTTAGAATAAATTATTAGCTTAATTAATATTATTATTTAAAATTTTATTTTAAAATATATATATTTATCATGAAATTAAAGATAATTAATAAACATTAAACTATTCTACTGATATACATATATACTATTATTTTAAATATATATATATATATTTAATATATAATTATCATGATATTTATGACATTTAATTAATAAATAGATAACAATCTATACTATTAAAGTAGGATCCTATTGTCATTTTTACCTTAGCATGCTTTTTTCTTTACTAACATTGCATGTTTCATTAAGGACAAACAAGTAATATTTAATAACACATCTATATTGGGTCATTTTTTTCGGATCCAACCTACATCAGATCTCTCTTGGGCCATTTGGGCCGATTAAAAAATCATATCTAATTCTCATATTTTTTTTCCTTTGGACCATTGAATCCAAGTTCAAATAATTATTTTCAACGATTCTTAATTATTTTTTTTTCTTTTCTTAATATAATTTAAGCATTCATATAAAAATTAATTTTTTTTCATTGAAAAGTATAAAATATTATCAGAGTTATACCAACTTAATTCATTAAAGAAATAAAGTTTGATTTTTTAAACATAAATAGTCATTTAAATGAAATACAATAAATAAAGATAAAAAGTTTAAGTCTTTTATAAAATAAAACACAAATATATGAAAATATGACATTTACTAAATATTTGTCAATTGAAAAAAAAAAATAAACCGCGCTTTCAAAACGCGGATCAAAATCTAGTATCTACTCATAATATAATCATTACTTTTATCTTCTATTAATTTATGATTTTAATGACTAATATTATAGCTATTTCTTTGATTTTTATAGGAAATACTGATGAAATACATTTTTATATATAAGTATTTTAATATATCTGAATTAACTGGTTTCTTTGGTTTATTCGATTTGATCACTTAATATAATCAACGATATCCATATACTGCGGTTTCTTAAAATAACATCTATTCAGTTTACTCGATACTACCAAAGCAAGACCGTTTACCCTATTTCGGTTTGCTCCTAAATTATTGTTATTTTATTAATGTTTTATAGTTGTGATTTTTTATAATCTTTTCCAGTACCACATGGTTTCTTTTCAGTCCAAATACTACATATATTTTATTTCAAATACAAGTTTCCTAATTTAATTATTATTATAGAAAAAAAATTGATCTAATAAAACATAATTTAGTACAATGATTACCAATATGAATATTAAAGCTTTATAATTTATAATAATTTAAATTTTGTATTTAGTTTAGTTATTATTGTTTTATAAAAATAAATATTAAAATTAAAAATTATTAGATATATAGATATATTAATTCACACAAGATGTGAAACATCAACTAGTTAACAAGTAATAAATTACACCCAAAAAAGTAATATAAATGAAAAGACTCTTTTTTTCTTTTCTTTTTTTCGTTCAATAAATGAAAAGACTTTTTAAAGTATAGGAACAGGACACGTAATTAATAATCATCTAACGTCAGGAATCAGCAGATTTTAACCTATGTTACATGGAAACGGAAGCGGCTACGTGGAAGCGGAAGCGTAAGGAAGCGCAGAAGCGAGATTTTTTAAAATATTAGGAAACGGGTACGTGTTGGAAGCGTATATCCATATATATATATATATATATGTAAATTTTTTAAAAAATTAGGACTAAAATTATATGATTTAAATTTGAAATAAAACATTTATTCATTTATAATAATTTTGAAATGATTTTAAATTAAAACTGTAAAAATACACATAAATTATGTTTACAAAAAATATTATATTAATTATTTTTAATACTTCATAAATAATTGACACAATATGTTTCAATATGTGCTATATCTTTAATAAAAAATCTCAATGCATAAAGATAATTTATATTATTATTTTTGATATTTATATATTTATATATTTATAATTCAATATTCATTTCTATTAATTTTTTTTATTTTATATAGATTAAAATTATGGTTTTATATTTTATTGATATACATTGTATTTTTTTTAAATGGAAGCGTGATTCCAAAACGGAATTATAAGCTTCCAACAGGTTTTTAAAGATAATATTTTAGAAACGTTTTGGAAGCGAGATTCCGCAAGCTTCCACAAGGTTCCGATTCCGATTTCGGTTCCGAAGCGGGAAGCAGACGTCCGATGAAGCTTCCGTGCAACGTAGATTTTAACTACTTCGATAATGACAGCCTTAATTCTCAACTTGAAAAGAATCTAACCTATACTAAAAGGGGGATATAAGCCATGGAGAGGGTGTCCACATAGGATAGAAAAATCAACCAATCAGAGAACCCGAAATTGCCATGTCATCTCATTTATTTTTCGTAAAAAATAAAAAAAAACAATGCGAAGGTGAGAATCGAACCCGGGTTGGTATGATATATATATATAGGACAGTTACCACTAAGCCATTGACACTTTCTTGGACACATATAAAGAACCACTAAGTATATAATCACAAACTTTTATGTACATTTACAATAATATGAATTCAACTTTCAAGACTCCGATACTTTGTTTTGTAAAAAAAAAAGTAAGTGGCTAAGTTAATATATTCTTAGAAAGTGTGAGAACGTTGACAAATATGAAAAAGTATAGATTTTTGTTTTCGTGACAAAGTTAAGAATTTTGTAAAAGTAAGTTTAACATATAAATTTTCGTGACAAATATGAAAAAGCATCTATCCTACTATATAAAAGGAGCTAAATCCTAGCTTCCTAAGCCTTGCCACATGAATAAAATAATCAGAACCAACCATTATGCCATGTCATTCTGGACTGGACTTTAAAAAAAAAACCAACCATTAAAATATGCAAAGAGTCACGGTTTAACCCGGTTCAACTCCAGTTACATCATAATAAAACAATGCATGCATTGATTGTTGATTATTAGTCTTCTAGCTACCACATCTTTGCCATCCTAAAACAAAATCGATTTTTACAACTTTAACTTGCCCCATACTTAATATTCTTATAGCTGGTGAACAATTTAATTTAGGAAATCGTTATATTTCATGCCAAAAATGCCTACTGTATTCATTGAAAATTAAATAACATATATTCTACCATTAGGATCAAGAACTCTAATCTGAAGACAATATATTCATCCCCTCTCACTCTGAAAAATACACCACCGCCAACCGTTCAAGATTTTGTGTAAGTCAATATTTGAAAATCACAATTTTGTCAATTTCTTGGCATAAGTGATATGTTTAAGAGTTGGATAGTTAAGTCCGTATGCGGTTGGGGACGTGGGGTTTGGCTCACCTTCCACTGTTTATTTTCAATTGTTTTAATAATAGATTCATATTGATAATCTGTGCGAACAAACGTATAAGATTTTAGTTGGTTAAGATTAAACATAGACCGACAATCTTCCGTCTTTAGCTATTGGTCTCCGCCAAAAAAATTTGATTTAATATAATAGTTCCTGCCTGCTAAGCTACTACAATTGTAGTTCACATCTATCGGTCATATAAAATATTTAGTTTTTTTTTGGCTTTATAAGATTTTAGTTTGTAATTAATCCATGGTTCAATTTTATCCATTGAGACCTTTTTCACTATGTTTTATTATCAAACCATTTCACTTTGCCTAACATTTAAATATTCTTTCCTTTGTTTAAGGATTGATTGTTCTTCAATACCATGGTCAAACCAACCGCCAAAGATCCTCCGCTTATGGGAGGTATTTTGAATTTACAAGTACATTTTTGAATCAAAAACATTATTAGTATTGATATATTAATTTAATATTTTAATCCAAAACTTTAATAAAACAAATATAAAATACAAATTATGTTATATATATATATATATATATATTTTTTGACTATTTACATCTTATTAAATTTGAAGTGCACAAAAAAAAGAAAAGTTACATCTTATTTGATAAGATTCCAAATATGTAAATGAAATGCTACGTTTTGATTTTTGTTTATTGCTACGAAACGTTTTAAAAATTTGGGAAAAGGTAAAAATACAGACGACATGACCGGCCACTCCTTTTCGCCCGGTTTGCAAGAATCTAATTGAGTTGCTTAATATTTGTTCCAAATTAATATATAGTCTCATCATAATCATAAATTAATAATCTATCTCTATATAATTTTATATAAGTACTAAATAAAGATATTTTTATTCATTTTATAGTTACAAAACTCTAATAAAACAAATATAAACATTATTAGTAAAATATGTTTTTTATTTAAAAATACAAATTATGAAAGAAACCACAATTAGTTCTTAATAAAAAAATCATGCTCCCAACTGTATCAACAGATTTGTCATTCACCCCTAGAAGACACATATAGGAATAATTAAATACTTTGGCAAAAAAAAAAAACATTTTTGTGATGAAGATTCTTAGATAATGATCGTTTTCTATACAAACATGCGGCACCTCTTCACCATTGTTTTAATCTCAGGAAAACGCGTAGAAATCTATTAACACAAATATTAATATACTTTAATTAAATATGTAATCCGCGCGGAGCGCGGACACCGGCTCTAGTTATAAAATAATAATGTCAGACAAAAGAAAGGTTATTTGAGTAAACCCCTCATTTAGGCTTATGCCATCTATAGCCCATTAATAAGGCCCATGCTGAAAAAAAACAAGCAAAACATATCTTAAACGCTGTCGTTTACGAACCGTCTCTTTTCTCTCTCCTTTTGTCGCTCCTCTTTTACCTTCTCTCTCTCACATTACAAACGGTGAGAGTGTATTTCTCACTGTGCACTACTTTTATTGTTATTTAGGTCACTGCTCCGACGAGGAGCCAAAGAAGACAACAATTTAAAAGAAAGAGACGGTTCGGTTGTCTCTTCGTCTCTATTCAGCTTACACTGGGGATTCTATTTGAGGTCTGACATTTTCCTAAATTTTCTTTTTCGACCCATTTTAGAAAGTTTCCTGCTTTTGATTTCTAACTCGAGATCTGGCTACTTCCTTATCTTCTTTGTGAAACCGACATGGGTTTTCTTCTGTTATCATCAAAATCTCTGCTTTTTCAGTTTATCTTAATTAATGAGTCTCTATGTGTTCCTTTGTCTCTCGTTACCTTCTGATTCATGCTTCTTTCGCTTTATGTTACTGCACCGTTTGTGTTCCATCTGTTAGGGTTAGTCTGTCTCTATCTGGTTCATGTCTTGTGTTTGTTTCTAGGGTTTCTATTAACAGATTTGTTAATCTATAGGTGGAATGTGTGTTCAGCTTCGGTTGAAATTGTTGATTGCATTCGAGACTGTAGAGTATTACTTGCAATTTACAGACTTATGGAGGTTTCTATTTCTGTGGCAACTTTCTATTTGTAGGTGTTAAAAGATGGGAAAGACTCCAAGTCCTGGTAAATGGATCAAGTCTCTTCTTGGGAAGAAGTCATCAAAGTCAAGTTTGGAGAAAGGAAACGAGAAATTGGTAAGAACAAGACATTGTTGTTTTTGTCTTTTATGTCAAAATGATATGTAACTGTAAACATTGTTCATATGTGATAGAGATCTGCAAAGAAAGAAGAGATTGTGGTGAAGGTGAAGGATAAAAATGTCTCAGACTTAGCTACCAATCCTCCGGTACTAGTTTCATCACAGGAAGTTGCAGCTACACAAGCTGTAACAGTCCCAGATGTTGTAGTCCCCGAGAAGCAGCCAAGCGAAGAGTCGAATGTGAATCTTGAGTCAGGGAATGACACAGAAGAACTCAAGTTCGAAGAAGCTGCTACAAAGGTTCAAGCTGCTGTCAGATCTCATCAGGTTACTTCTTTTTCTACATTTCAGTAATGAGTTTTCGGTTCTTATTCTGTTGTTTTTCAAATGCGTGAAGGCTCGTGAAGAATTACAAAAGCTTAAAGGTATCGTAAAGCTGCAAGCAGTGATCCGTGGTCACTTGGTTAGAAGACAAGCTGTTGCTACATACTCTTGCATTTGGGGAATTGTGAAGTTACAAGCTCTTGTTCGTGGGAAGGAAGCTAGATCTTCAGAGACCGATGATCAACTTCAGAAAACAAACTCGGTAATTTAAATGTCTGTTACTTTGTAAGTTCTACTCTAATAACCTTTACTCGATTTCAAAGTTGTATTCTCTTTTCTTTGATAGGAACCTGAGAATCCTGAAACTTTGCAAGGAAGCACTTACAGATGGCTTGAGAATCCCACAAAGCTCTCCATGATTGATAAGGTAACTAACAACAACAATTTGCTATGCAATTATGTAACACTCTCTTACTTATTTGCTTTCTTGACTTTTTTCAGCTTCTAGTTTCGTCTCCAAAGGCATTGCCTCTGAAGATTCAGTATGGTCCTGAAGATCCTAACTCAGCCAAGGTGTGGCTTGAGCGCTGGACGCTGTTGCAGGTTTGGGCTCCTGGTCCACTGGTGGTTAAGAGCCTTGTTGCGAAATCTCAGACAAAGAAGCGAAGTTTTCAAGCAGTTGAAGCAGACAAGGGGAAACTGAAGAAAGGTATCAAGAAACCACCCGGTGGTTTAAGTACTGCAAGTAGCTCTAGTAGCCGTTCTACAGCTGAAAAAGAAAAGCCTAAGAGAAATGTGAGGAAGGCTTCCACGCTTGGTAAAGAGGTTTCAAGAACCGAGAATGATAATAAGTCTAAGCAGAACTCGAGAAAAAGTACAAGCGCTGTAAAGGAAGTGTCTTCTTCATTGGAGATTAAGGAGGAGAAGCCTAGAGTTAGTCTCAGAAAGTCTTCACTTTCCAATGGGCTAGAGAAACCTACTCGCAAATCTGCTGAGAAGAAGAAAGAGATTGCAGATTCAGTGCAGAAAGAATCGCCTGATTACGAGGTTTCACCTCCTGCTGTTGATACTCCTGAAGAAGAAAAGATGAAAGACAGCACTGAAACAGTTTGTAAAGAAGCTGATCTCGATAAAGATGAGAACCCATCGGTTCTGGAGCAAGATGAACTCAAAACCGAAGAGAGAAATGACAAAGCTGAAGAAGAGATTCAAGAGCCAGACGTGCAGATAAGCTCTGAGAATGGAAATGACACAAAGGCAAGCGATAGAAGAGCATCTCTGCCTGCAAAGATTGAGAATCATCATCAAGAAGAAGGGCTTACACATAGCGGGAGAAAGATCCCAAGCTACATGGCTCCAACTGCATCTGCAAAGGCAAGAGTAAGAGGAGGACAAGGGTCTCCAAGGATTGGTGGTCAAGAGAAGCTAGAGAAAAATGGAATAACTAGACGCCACTCTCTTCCTCCTGCTGCAGCCAATGGTAAGCTGAACACAATGTCCCCAAGAGCTCACAGACTTCTCATAGCTTCAGCTAAAGGATCGATGAACAGTGACAGATCTTTTTCGTCCTCCAGGGATATTGGTGGTGGTAAGAAGTTTAAAGTTTTTTTTATACACAAGCCTCTTGAAAGTTTCAAACCTCTTAAACCCATTTTGCTCAATGTTTATTTCAGATAAATCGGCGAAAGCTGAGTGGAAACGGTGAATTCTTTTGAGGCAAATAGAGAAAGCAATGCAAAGAGTCATCCTGATCATCTTACACTGTTGAAAAAAAGAAAGCTCTGAAACCTTTTTTTATCTGTTTTAACTGTTTTGTTTCTATGTTTTTTGCGTGTGTTTACTTCGGTTTGGTGTGGTGAGTCTTTGACATGGTCCCTTTAGATTTCTCTCAGATGCTTTGTCTTCACAAACAAAAAAAAAGGGTTTTAGTAAATAGTTCTTTATAATGCTTCTCTTAATCATTTACAGTTTGTTCATGAATTTCGCCTTTTTAATTGTAAAACAAGAAAAGGTAGACTGTATAATCATTAGCTAAACTGAACTTTTTATAAGCCAAACTGAAATTTGTCTGAAGTAAAACTGCACCAAAGTTTTCTAGTTCAAATCTTATGTGGCTGAGCCAAGGATAACTATATTGTAACAACAAAATTATTTCTTTAATTTTTGTTGTTAATATGTTGATCAAAGTTTCAGCTCTAATAAGAATAGATAAATTAGCAAAATTTTTTTTTTGGTCAAACAATTAACAAATTTGAACACCAAAAACTAGACAAAAATTTTCAAATGCTTATGCCTAAACAACACCGAATCCAAGTAGTGTGAACAAAATGAATTATATTACAAACAAAACAAGTACAAATTACAACAGGAAAAAAAAAAGAGAAAATAAATTACAACAGAAAAGTTATTACAGTGATACTATCTTACACGAGGAGATTGATTGTGAGAAGGCAAAGGAGAAGCAATTGGAGTTAAGTGCAAGAGAGGCCGATCATAACTATACCTCCTTGGAGATTTCTGCACAACAGATCCGTTACTACCTCTAGGAGAATCAATCTGGCCCTGTCTGGTTCCAGCACCATTACTACCTCTTGGAGAATCAATCTGGCCTTGTCTGGTTCCAGCACCATTACTACCTCTTGGAGAATCAATCTGGCCTTGTCTGGTTCCAGCACCATTACTACCTCTTGGAGAATCAATCTGCCCTAGTCTGGTTCCACTACCTCCAGGAGAAATAATCTGGCCTTGTCTGGCTCCAACCCCAGTACTACTACCTCTTGGAGAATCAATCTGAGCTTGCCTATTACCTCCAGGCTTGGTAGTGGTTGTTGATTCAAGCTGATCAAGTTTGGCCAAAACTTCAGACATTTTCGGTCTGAGTTTTGCATCAGGGTTTAAGCACTGCAATGCAAGACTAGCAGCTGTGTATGCTCCTTTCTGAGGATATTGACCTCCTAATCTCGTGTCCATTATTCGAAAAAGCTTTCTCTTGTCGCCAAGATACGGCGTTGCCCAGTCCACTAGACTCTGCTCCACTCCTACTTTAGATTTGTCCACTGCTCTTCGTCCTGAGAGTAGTTCCAGTAGTACCACACCGAAACTGTATACGTCACTCTTAGCTGTTAATCGACCTGCACATGAAAGTCAAGGTATAAGCCACAAAGGACATGACCGGCCCTGAGATTTTAGGGGCAGTAGGCGACTTAGTAAAGATTTCAATAAAAAAAAATTATTTTTATAAATTTGGGGGCTTTTTGTTTTACAAATTTGGGAGCCTATGTCGATGTTATTTTCTTCAAAAGAATTAAGGAGGCTCTAGGCGAATGTTTCATCCGGCTTTGCCCAGAGGCCAGAACCTTACAAAGGCTAAAGCTATTGAAGCACATGCTAAAAGTTTATAAGCTAAGGCCAAAGTTTTTCTCACCTGTGGCTACATATTCAGGTGCTGCATATCCGTGAGTACCCATGACTTGTGTGGACACATGTGTCCTGTCACCAGTAGGACCTGCTTTGGCTAGACCAAAGTCTGAAAGTTTAGAGTTGAATTCCTGTGATTAAAAGATCAATAATATTAGAGGTTTTGATCAGAAATGAAGTGATAAGGTGTTGAATAGAGAGCTTGATAATCAGTGTTATTACCGCGTCTAGTAGAATGTTAGCAGCTTTAAAGTCTCTGTAAATCACTTGCGATTTAGCGTCGTGAAGAAAAGTAAGTCCTTTAGCTGCTCCTATAGCAACTTTCATCCTTATAGCCCATGTTAGTGGCTGCGCACCACCTGCAATACCAAAAGGAAAAATCATTTAACGGGGAGATAACAAAACACGGTTTAAAAGAACCAAAGATGTTGTTGACATTACGTCTAAAGAGATGATTCTCCAAGCTTCCTTTTGGCATGAACTCGTACACCAGTAACCTGTCTTCACCCTCTACACAGTACCCAACTAGTTTGACAAGGTTTGGGTGACTGAGCTGACCAAGATAGTTCACTTCAGTCTGAAACAAAACAATGTCACAACACAACGATCTCATGATCAAAACCAGATTAAGAGAGGAGAGGCAAAAGTTACTCACCAGCCACTCCTTGTGACCTTGAAACCCTTCAGTTTTAAGCTTCTTGACAGCCACAACGATACCAGAACCGGGTTTGGAGGCGGTTAAAGTTGTTCCATCGATCCATCCTTTGAAGACGTAACCAAAACCTCCTTCACCAAGAAGACTATCAGGTCGAAAGTTTCTGGTAGCGCTCTTGAGTTCGCTAAAGGTGAAAGCTTTGAGATTTGGGGACGACAAGATCTCTCCTTCTGTTCTCGGTGTGGGTAAAGACTCCAAACTACTGTAAGAGTTTATGCTTAAGCTTGAAGGGACAGTGGAACGGCTTGTCTTGCTAGAAACTCTTGACCCTGATGAACCTTAAATTAGAGATGGATCATTTATGAAAGGTTCCATCTTTGGACATTCCAAACAAGAAGAACAACTTTGGCACTAAAACCCAGAAGGAAAGGAAGAAACTTTATGAGCTATGGAGAAGATAAAGAAAGTTACCAGAATTAGCATGAGGACTGTGGCTGCTACTTTCCACTTTAGCTGATGAATCCAAACAATTACCCATTTTTTCAAGACAAAGCCTTAACTCTTTGTTGGTTCGTTCTCTAGACAATGAACAGATTCAAAAGAGTAATTGAGATCGTTAGTGAGAGAAGAAGGAACGTGAGATTCTGAAAGAACACAGAGAAGCACAGCACACCATTCATACAAAAGTCATGGTGGTGGGGGGTTTTTCTGTAATTACGATTCTACCCTTATGCTTTGGTCGCCGTGGTCCTTGGCTTTTATCGTTAAATGACTACTACACCCTTAGATTCTGCGAATCTATATGGTTTATGCCGTGGATTTTAAACGTCGAGAAGGGACAGTTTGGTCTAAAGCTGGCTGCGTATTTGCTTGCGTCAGCAAGTCCACGTCAGATTGTAAAGTCTTTGCTTTATACATTTTTACCTTTAAGCTAAAGCAAAACTCCTAAAGATGTGCATCAAATCTAAAAATGATTTTCCATCACTGACTGATTAATTTTGGTAAAAGATTCGAATGAGTTTTCAGATAAAACCTTGGGCTTAATTTAGTATATATATTCAAATAGGGCACGAAAGGTTTTAATGAAAAAAGAGGTGGTTAACACGCTTTTGTGATATTTTAATTTCAAGTGTTATCTAAAACTTTATTCCATGCATTGACCCAACACATTCCTCTCTATTCACATTGCGTTTTGGACCGACACATACAAGAGCTTTTTTGTCCGTATTACACCTTGACACGTGTGAATAATTGTGGAACATTTTAAAATATCCTAGAATTCTGAATGTATAAAATAACACAAATCGTAATTCAATAATAGTTTTGCTTCTTGTTGTACAAAACAAGAGACTAAATGGTTAGTTATTCAGAATAGTTTCGTTCTCATAAATTCTCAAATTAGTTTCTTTTTTAGAGTCTTTGATTTCTTAAAGAATTGGAGCTTTGATTAGGATAAACTTTTCCTCTTTCCCCGATCTAAAGTTTTTTAGGTCCTTTTTAACTTATTCCACCGCAAAACCTTTCTTCTCTTCTGGGTTTCCTTTGAAGTTCTTATCTTCTCCAGAAAAAGACAAAGATCATTGGCAACGGTTCATCCGGCCATGTCTTCAGCTCTTGATAAAGCTCTTCTAGCCATGTCTTTAGAAGAAGAAGAAGAAGAAGAAACACCTTTTGACCTTCCTGATCTTCCTCAATATAGCTCATGTCTAAACAACTCGATCAGTTTGATAGGAAGAATCCTAAATCCTGATTGTCAAAAGGTACCAAACTTGATTCGAGAAATGCCTCGTAAGTGGCAGAAGTTTGATCGTGTACGAGGTATAGCGTTATCTCCGGAGAGATTTCAATTCATGTTCAAGCATGAACATGACCTTCTTGAGGTTTATGAAAAAGGCGTTCACTCGTTTAATGATTGGACTCTAGCTATCGAAAGATGGGTAGAAAGGCCACCACCTGATTATCTCAATTTCATTAACATCTGGGTTCGTCTGCGTAATATTCCGGTTAATCATTATACGGCTAAAGCGATTGAAGCTCTGGGTGACTTGGTTGGACATGTTGTTGAAGTTGCCTTCGATCCTTCTAGGCCTCGTATAAATGATTATGAAAGAGTCTTGGTTCGATTTGATGTCTCTAGACCTCTATACAAAACAAGAGTTGTTAATCTCCCAGGAGGTGAGAAAACCACTATCTCCTATGAGTACGAAAGGATTCACAAAAGATGTTTTCACTGTCAGCGTTTAACACATGAGCAAACGGTTTGTCCTTTCAAGCTCCGAGACTTGCAAAAGAGTTCAGAACAGAGTAATATCTTAAATAAAGGATTGAAGATAAAGCAAGATAAGATATTAAAAGAATCTGATCCTCTCTTTGGTGTGTTAGAAGAAAATCAGGTTGGGATTAATCCAGCTACAGGAAGGCCGAGAATAGCTAAGGAGGTTTTGGATGGTATGAGACAGTATCTTCTAACTGCTTCAGGTCCTGAAAAGATCATCAGAGAACATAGGGTAAAGTCTTCCTTGGCAGATATTGGAAATGATCCTATAGCTCAAAAAGCTTTTCTCAGTCTGGAAACTTTACCTGTGATAACAACTAATATTGACAAAGGAAAAGGGCATGTTTTTGAGTTTCAGAATTCAACATCAGCGGTGCTTCCTGCATCAGTTCCTGGTTATCATTCTAAGCTTCTTCAATCTGCCATTCAAGCTGGACGAAACAACAATGAATTCTCAACTCCAGAATTCTTCTATTCTGAAGGTTCAGTGGATAGCAGCTATAATAATTCAAGGTCTTTTTTGGATTTCTCTTCAGTTAACTCGGCTATAGTTGGAGAAGCAGGTACATCTCGAGCAGCTGATGTTTTCAAGCCTGGAAGAGCAAGAAGAAGACCTCCTAAAAATAAAAGGCAACCATTTGAAGGAGCTCTAAATGTTAATCAGTTCGGTTACAAGAAAACGGACGTCAAAAGAAAGGCTGAGGAAGAAGTAAAGCAAGGTTCCAAGATCAAGCGAAAGCTTAATGAGGCGGTCCCAATGGAGGGACTGCCCAAAGATTTATGAGCCTTATGAGTTGGAATTGCCAAGGCTTGGGACGGTCTCAAGACTTGGTGATTCCTCGTCTCAAGGAAATTCGTTCCACTTATTTCCCTGAGATTTTGTTTCTAATGGAAACTATGCACAGCCGCAACTTTTTGGTGGACATACAAGAGTGGCTGGGATACAGTAGGGTATATACAGTAGAACCTGTCGGTAGAAGTGGTGGCTTAGCTCTGTTTTGTAAGAAAAATGTAAAGCTGGAGTTGAAGTTTGTGGATAAGAACCTTTTTGACTGTTGGGTCCAGTTTGATTCCTTCGGCTTTTATATTTCCTGTGTATATGGTGATCCCATGTGTGTAAATCGTCCTAAAATATGGGAGCGTCTTTCAAGGATAGGAGTAAATCGTCAAGAATGTTGGTGTATGCTAGGCGATTTTAACGACATACTGCATAATGGTGAGAAAAGTGGAGGTCCGTTGAGGAACGAGACTACTTTTATCCCATTCCGTGATATGATCAAAGCTTGTCAAATGACTGATTTAGCAAGCACTGGTAATGCCCTTACTTGGGGAGGTAAGAGAAACGACATGTGGATTCAATGTCAACTTGATAGATGCTTTGGAAATAAAGAATGGCATCGTTTGTTTCCGGCATCTAATCAAGCATTTCTTGACAAAAGAGGCTCTGATCATAGGCCGGTATTGGTGAGTTTGGTTGCATCTCAAGATACTTATAGAGGACAGTTTAAGTTTGATAGGCGGTTTCTTCATCAGCCCAATATTAAGAAAGCTATCACACTTGCTTGGAACAGCCCTCATTATTTGGCTGATGCATCTGTGTCTCACAGAATTCGTCTTTGCCGAAGAGCCATGAGTAAATTAAAGAAAGTCAATTCCTTAAACTCAAAGTCCCGAATTCTGGATCTTCATGCGAAGCTGGAAAGGGAGCAATCCTCGGATTTTCCCAATTTTAATCATATTCATCTTCTCAAGTTGGATATAATGAAAGCATGTAAAGATGAAGAATCCTTCTGGAGCCAAAAAAGTAAAGAACGATGGGCGAATTCAGGTGATAAAAATACCAAATTCTTTCATGCTTCAGTTAAAGCAAACAGGGCAAAAAAAAGCATTGAGATGCTTTTAGATGGAAATGGAAGAGAAAATCGTTCTGAAGCTTCAAAAGGAATGGTTGCTGTGGATTTCTTCACCTCTTTATTCTCTTCAACAAACCCATCTGACTTCAGTGAGTTATTTCAAGATTTCATTCCTAGAGTAACTCATTCGATGAATGTGGAGTTGATCAGAAATGTTACTTCATTAGAGGTTAAAGAAGCCCTTTTCTCTATTAACCCTTCAAAGGCTCCTGGAGCTGATGGTATGACTAGCTTATTTTTTCAACAGTTTTGGGAAGTCGTTGGAAACCAAGTTACATCGGAGGTCTGTAACTTCTTTGAGACGGGTTATCTGCCTTCAGAATGGAACTATACACATCTCTGCCTAATCCCTAAGAAGGTAAACTCATCTCTTATGTCAGACCTTCGTCCCATCAGCTTATGTTCCGTTCTTTATAAGATAATTGCCAAGATATTAGCTCAGAGACTAAAACCTCTCCTGCCTCTCATTGTATCACCAACGCAATCTGCTTTTGTGACAGAGAGATTGATCTCTGATAATATTACAATGGCTCATGAGGTGGTTCACAGTCTCTCCACTCATCCGACCTTATCATCTCATTATATGGCAATTAAATCAGACATGTCAAAGGCTTTTGACAGGGTTGAATGGAAGTTTTTAAAAGCTTTGCTTCAAGCTCTGGGGTTTCATCAGAAATGGATACAATGGATCATGGTTTGCGTGACAACAGTTACTTATTCTGTTTTGATTAATGACAAACCTCATGGTTACATTGTGCCGCAGAGAGGATTACGGCAAGGAGATCCCATATCTCCCTTTCTATTGTCCTTTGTACTGAAGCCTTGATTCATTTACTGAATAGATCTTCTGCCCAGCATAATATTTCAGGCATTCAGTTTGCGGTAACAGGACCTTCTCTCCATCATATGTTATTTGCTGATGACAGTCTATTTATTTGCAAAGCTGATTCTGAACAAACAGATGAGTTAAAGAGAATTTTGAGAGCGTATGAGGTGGCTTCAGGGCAAATGGTTAACCCAAGTAAATCATCTATTTTGTTTGGAAGCAAGGTTAATGATAGAGTGAAGGAAAATATCAAACTGAGTCTAGGGATTGAAAAAGAAGGTGGAATGGGAAATTATCTTGGACTTCCTGAGTGTTTTAAAGGTTCAAAGGTTGATATGCTCAGGTATATCCATGACTCTTTAAAAACTAGATTCTCTGGATGGTTTGCTAGACTTTTATCACAAGGTGGTAAAGATATATTGATCAAGACAGTAGCCTTAGCCATGCCTATTCACGCCATGTCTTGCTTTAGACTTCCTAAAACCACTTGTGATTCTCTAGCTTCAGCCATAGCTAATTTTTGGTGGAGCTCCTCTGAAGATAAAAGAAAAATACATTGGGTGGACTGGGAACATATGTGTCTCTCAAAGGAAGATGGTGGGTTGGGTTTTAGAGATATAGAAGTTTTTAATCAAGCTTTACTGGCTAAGCGTGCTTGGCTTATTCTTCAGAACCCAAACAGCTTATATTCTCGGGTCATGAAGAGTAAATATTTTGAGAACGAAGACTTCTTGTCTGCCCCTCTTACCTCGAAACCATCTTTCGCTTGGAGAAGTTTACTTCATGGTCGAGATCTTTTGGTTAAAGGTCTTGATAAAATGGTTGGGAACGGTTCATCTCTTTATGTCTGGACAGATTCATGGATCAAAGATGGATATATGCGAAGACCTCTGATAAAAAACTCAATCATTGATATTGATCTTCGTGTATCTGATCTGATTGATCATAGTAAAAGAGATTGGATCAAAGAAAAACTGGAAGCTCTGTTCTATCCTGAAGATGTAGCTTCGATATTAAAGACAAGACCAGTGGTATCTAAAGAAGATTTTTGGGTCTGGAGATACAATAAAAGTGGAGAGTATTCTGTTAAATCAGGCTATTGGATGCAGAATCAAATTACAAATGCTCAGCTGCATTCTGAAGCTAAAGCTTTGCCTTCAATCAATACCCTTAAAGCTCAGGTTTGGTCTTTAAAAACGTCTCCGAAGATCAAAACTTTTTTGTGGAAAGCTCTTTCAGAAGCTCTTCCAGTAGCTGATAAGATCTTATCGAGAGGTATGAAAGTTGATTCAAGATGCCAAGCATGTGGAAAAGAAGGCGAGACAGTAAATCATCTCCTCTTTACATGTGATGTAGCTCGCCAGATTTGGGCTCTCTCTGACTTTCCAAAACCAAGAACAGCCTTCTCTTCCGGTTCTCTCTTCTCAAATTTTCACTTTCTCCTCAAAGCAAGTAAGTCTTCTTCATTCCCTCCAGATATTGTTAGAAGGTTCCCCTGGACACTTTGGCATATTTGGAAAAGAAGAAATTCAATGATATTTGAAGGTAAATGTTTCTGTCCCATGGAAACTGTCAAAAAGATAAATGATGAAGCAGATCTCTGGTTCTTAGCGCAAAGAACAGAAGCTGATTTAGATATTTGTCATCACTCCACTATCGGTCATCCTCATCATTCATGGACTCCTCCTCCTCCCTCTTGGGTTAAATGTAATTTAGCTTACTCATGGGATAAGAAAGCAAAGATAGTTGGTGTTTCTTGGCTGCTAAGAAACCATGACAGAAAAGTTCTTCTTCATAGTCGACATGCTTTTGCTCAGATTGATAGTCTTGATATTGCAAAATTCCAATGCTTATTATGGGCTATTAATAGCATGTCCAGCTTAAAATTCTCCAATGTTATCTTTGGTTCTGAAGCAAAAGAATTGGTGGGAGCAGTTACAAGACCGAAAGCTTGGCCTTCTTTTGCTTTCCAGGCATCAGAGATCAATCTAGCGCTATCTACCATTCCTGGTTGGAAGCTTCAGTCAGAAACTCCTAATACTAATCAAGGTGCATTACTCATTGCTAAAAGTGCCTCTTTTGGTCAACGGCTACATTCTTATGTTGCAAGAGGTTATCCTTTTTGGCTCAAGAAAACTTTGGTTAATGATTTGGTTCAAGAAAACTTTGGTTAATGATCTTGTACCTACATGATTAGTCGGTTGAAACATTTTGACTCCTCGCTTGTTTGAGGCATTTTGGGTTTATCTTGTAACCATATCTCTCAGACTGAAATCTTGTTTATAATACCAGTGAAAAAAAAAAAGACAGGTGTACGTGGTTGGCAACATATTACGAGTAAGGTCGAACGATATTGTAGTCCTTTTTTTGTCGGCAATTGTATAACATTATTTAAAAGCAACTTGATATATGATATCACCAAGTGATTGGTATGAATTATATCAATCACAAGAGGTTTTAACTACGAAGCATGTGAATGGGAACACGACAGAAAGTATGTGAATAGTAAACTTTTGACTATTTGAAACTCTTCAATACTATTTATTTGTCAACCATATCATAATATATCTATTAATTTTGAATAAAAGTACGTATATGTAATTTATACTATTTATGAGTGCATAGCAGTATTTATTTATTGTCATATTTTATGAGTCCAACCTTTCTTTCATTTGTCAACAATATTATCTTCTTTGCCTTGAAACAAAAGCATCTTATCACCTTTGATTTTATAACATCTGTTAGTACTACTTTACAATTATTCATATATAACTTGATGTTTACATAATTACATATCAATATGTAATATAAGTTTCTTATATTGTCCTCTGAATAGTTCTAACAAAGCTATTAGACAATAAAATTTGTGATTGTTGAAGAAAAAATACGAATCATGTCATTAGTAACACGACAAAATGTATGTGAATAGTTATCTTTTGACTATTTCAATCTCCTGCGTTGCAATGGATTTTTTTGATGTTATAATTTAATAAAAACCATAAAATAAAAAAATCATTTATTATAGTATTATGATTGTTTTTATAACTAAAACTCATTTTCACACATAAGTTCAACTTAATATTTGTATTTTATAATCATGGTGCACATATGAATTGTTATAAACTTTATATTAAGGATTAGAGAAAATACTATACATAAATATTCAAACTGAATATAATCCAAAAAAAAAAAAGTAAAAAGGAAAAATTTTGAAGTAAAAATTACAATTAAATAAAATTTTACAATTCTCTCTGGCCACGATTTTTTTTAGAAAAGGAAAAATTCTTAATGGAAAAGGAGAAGTTGTTTTCACATAATAGAAGTTTTTATTGATACATTATCAATCTATTTTTAATTGATACATATCACAATCATATCAAGTGAAATATTTGAAGTTAATTTTAGTTTATATTTTTAACACAAATTATTAAAAATTAAAGTTAGTTAATTATAAGAAAAATAAGATTACTTTTACGTTTTTATTTATTTAGACTTTTAAAAAGGCTAATTATTTTATTTTTTTAGATTTTTATACAACTATTTTATTTTTAGTAGAAAAATTATGTTTAATTATTTATATATTTTGTCCTATACATACAAACACATATTTATCATATTCACACATACTCATGTACGACAATAACATCAAAATAAAAAGTTTTGCTAGCATAATAAGATGTAATAAGGATAATAAAAAGTTGAGTTGTATCAAGAAATTAAAAGAAAATACTTAGAAAATACTTTTCATGTAAATAATATTGTGTTTTGTAAAAATATGTGTAAGCTATTTTTTGTTTTAAAATATAGATGTAAAATATTTGTAGCTATTTTTTGTTATAATTTTATAACATACAATTATCTATTAAAAGGAAAGATATTTACTTATAAGAAAATAATAAGAGTACTTTTACAAAAAAATTAATTATGCTTTTAAAAGTAATATTATTTATTTTAAATTTAGTTTTTCTTCATGTTTTTATTAAATAATTTATTGTACTTATAGGGTTTTACAATTCATTTTTGTTTAACATTTTTTTCTTAAAATTTAATGTTTATCTTTTATAATTCTCTATCTTTACTATCTTGTAAAACAAACATTATAACAAAAATAATAATAACAATAATAATAATAATAGTAATAATAATAATAATAATAATAAGACTATTGAATAATATTTATAATTAAACTTTAAGAAAAATCGTTTTTATTATTTTAGTATATATATTTTTGATTATGATATAGTTTAACACATATCACATTTCTATATATATAACTACCATGTGTCACAATCATGTTAATTAGCAACTTTAAAGAACCAAACTCAATATAATATTTTACAATTCTATTTTTTAAAAAAATTTAGAAAATAAAAATTATATTAAATAAATTTTTCATATCTATTTTAGGATTTTGAAAAATAAAAATTTCTAAAAACATTACTACTAAATATTTTTCATAAATCGTTTTTACTATTAAATAATTTTTAAAAGTAGATTTTTCAAAATTCGTTTTTATTATCTTATTTATATATATATTTTAATCATTATATATTTAAACACATGTCACAATATTAGAAACAAATTATTATCAAATAATCTTTTGAAATAATTTTTTTATTAGGATTAAAAAAAGGAAAATTACTATCTATTCTATTATTTGCGAAGTAAATTTTTGGATTCGAGCTCTCACGTTAAAAATTAAAGTGGTTAATATCGTTTATACCCTTAATGAATAAAATATATAACTAAATTAAAAAATAAAACAAAATTTTAATTGATTTGATTACATATTGATTAATATTAATAATAGTTAGAATTATCCAAAATATGAAAATATAATTTAAGAAAGTGATAATTTATGTATATATTGTATTGTTATCTGAAAAAGTCTTTTAGTAAAAAATTAAAAACATAAATTATATAACAAAATATTAATCAAATAAAATTCTTAATTATATAAAATAAAATATTGAATCATCCAAAATCTAAAATATAATTAAAAAAAGATAATTTCTCTATATATATATTGTATTGTTATCTAAAAAAGTATTTTAGTAAAACGTTTAAAACATAAATTATATAATTAAATATTAATCAAAGAAAATAAATTTTTGGAATCAAGCTTTCACGTTCAAAGTTAGAGTGGTTAATATCGTTTATACCTTTAATGAATAAAATGTATAAATAAATTAAAAAAATAAAAAAAATAAAAACAAAAACAAAATTTTAATTGATTTGATTAGATAATTGATTAATATTAATAATAGTAAGAATTATCCAAATCTGAAAATATAATTTAAAAAAGAGATAATTTATGTATATATTGTATTATTATTTGAAAAAAAATCTTTTAGTAAAAAGTTAAAAACATAAATCATACAACTAAATATTAATTAAATAAAATTATTGATTATATAACTAAAAATAGAATATTGAATTATCCGAAATCTAAAAATATAATTAAAAAAATGAAGATAATTTATACATATATACTGTATTATTATCTGAAAAAATATATTAGTAAAACGTTAAAATCATAAATTATATAACTAAATATTAATCAAATAAAAGTTTTTAATTATATAATTAAAAATATAATATTGAGTTATTTTAAGATTTATTTTAGTAATGAATATAGTGTACAAAGAACTTTTCAAAAATTTATGAAAATGTTTAAGCCCGCATCACGGGCAAAATACCTAGTTAAATAATATATATAATAAAAAATTTAATGAAATTAGGTTTTGTTAATATCTTAGTATATATATTTTTAATTATGAGATTGATTACCACATGTCACAATCTTAAATATATAATTGTTATGTGTCGCGATCATGTTAATTAACAACTTTGAAGAACCAAACTTTATATAATAAAATATATATATTCAGCCACATTATTTATGTGTTGTTATCATATTTTAAGCTTTCAACCATACTTTATTTGTCAACCATATATCATATCTTCCTTTACGTAAAAGTATATCTTATCACCTTTGTTTTGATAAACATTATTCAATATTTTATAAACATTCATAAAATATTTATGTATCAATATCATCAACCATTGTCTCATTTTTCCCATGAAAATTTCTGTTACAACTCGTAGAAAATTCGATATATGAAAAATCAAAATATCAAATGGCCCCCAATGATTGTAACCCACTCTGGTCAACAAAGCAGCCAGCCACCGAAACTTCCTAACATGTTGTAAACTTTCGAGGCAACGTGTGGTTATAATAGCAAACAAACGGTGTGTAGTTTCCCTTTCAACCTCAGACACGGAGACCATTTCACAAGCTGAACCCCAAAAGTGTTTTACGCGTCATCTTACCCAATCAGAAGCGTAAAGCGAGATCACCAGTCCAGTGTCTAACCTCCACGTGGAGCATCGACGTCTATTTTCGCGCCTTTTGTAACAAATAATAAAAAATTCGTCCAAAACAAACATCTCGGTCGCCGGAGGAATAATCGGCGGTGCGGAGGCGTTTCCCTGAGGGTCATGGAGGCGAACGGATCTGGATTCCGGCGAATTCTGCTGCTGGCGTTGTGCGTCTCCGGAATCTGGTCCGCCTACATCTACCAAGGCGTTCTTCAGGAAACTCTGTAAGTGGAATCACTCTTCACATCGGATCCGATTCTCGTCAGCTTCATTGTTTCCAATCGTCATTTGATCGGTGCTACGAGCGTGATGTAGCCTAGTGCAACGATTCTCGTATAGATATAGCTCATGCAGTAGGTTGTTCTTAATCTGTATGCATATGCAATTGTATTCGAAATCTTTGTTTGGAGTTTCTAGAGACGTATTATTAGCTGCAGAAACGTCTAGTTTTCCGTGGAGAATGTGAAAGCTCCGGTGGCTACGCGTGTGGAAATCTGGTGTGGTGCGGATTCGAACTCGGTCTCCTGGGATCCACGGAACGCTTTGACCACCCGATTACAGACGCGTGGTTAAAGATTTAATTAAAAGGAGGAGTTAGCTTAATCGCTAAAACTCCTGAATTAACTTATAAGAGTCTAAAGAGGTCACATGTTCAGGTCTCGTTGGGAGGGATTGTTTTTTTAATCAGATGAGAGTTAATTTAACATTGTCTGAGTTCACCATAAGAGATGTACGCGCCTACGAACCTAGAACCTCCTAGTCATTCAAAAATAATAATAATAATCATCGTCTGAAACCTGTGGTTGGAAGTTATAGAGACATAGCGACATCAAACTTGTTATTGGTCCATGGACTAAAATAAAATTCGTTTACTGATTAGGTCCACGAAGAGATTTGGTCCAGATGAGAAGAGGTTCGAGCACCTTGCATTCTTGAACTTGGCGCAAAGTGTAGTCTGCTTGGTCTGGTCTTTTATTAGTGAGCATTTTGTCCAATCCCATCTCTATCTCATTTATCATGGAATACAGACAAATGGAACTGAAATTTAAATCTGATTTTTGGTCCAGTGATTAAGCTTTGGTCAAACACTGGTAACGGTGGTGCACCATGGTGGACGTATTGGAGTGCCGGCATTACTAATACCATTGGTCCTGCCATGGGGATTGAAGCTTTGAAGTACATCAGTTATCCAGCTCAGGTATCTTTTATCCTTCAGATTATGGATTTTAACTACTTAGGGTAAGCGTTGGGTTAAGTTATGATCTTGTTTCGTGCAGGTCTTAGCAAAATCTTCAAATGATTCCAGGTAAGGTATCTCTATCTATAGTTTTCAAATGTAAACCATTGTTATCTCGAATGATTAGTATGAAACTCTTTTACCATGATGCAGTTATGCTGATGGGAACTTTGGTTTATGGAATAAGATACACTTTCCCTGAATACATTTGCACCTTTCTTGTCGCGGGAGGAGTAGCTGTGTTGCTCTTCTTAAGGTATGCAAATTATCTCATCCAAAAGCTTTGATCACAGCATATTTGTAAGCTTATGATATATTTTGTTTCTTTTCAGACAAGCTCTAAGACAATCAGCAAGCTAGCTCATCCAAATGCACCCTTAGGCTACGCACTTTGCTTCTTAAACCTCGCCTTTGACGGATTCACAAACGCCACCCAAGACTCCATTGCCTCAAGGTACCCGAAAACAGAAGCTTGGGACATAATGCTGGGGATGAATCTATGGGGCACAATATACAACTTGGTCTACATGTTTGGATTACCACAAGGGATGGGATTCGAAGCATATAAGTTCTGTAAGCAACACCCGGAAGCGGCATGGGACATTCTGAAATACTGTCTATGCGGTGCGGTGGGACAAAACTTCATATTTATGACGATAAGTAACTTCGGGTCACTAGCTAACACGACCATAACGACGACAAGGAAGTTTGTTAGCATCGTTGTGTCGTCGGTGATGAGCGGGAATCCATTGTCGCTGAAGCAATGGGGATGTGTTTCGATGGTGTTTGGGTGGTTTGTCTTATCAGATTTTCCTTAAATGGAGCAAGTCGAAAAGAGTGGAGAAGAAGAAGCAAAAGAGTTGAACAAAGAGCGAAAACACACAATGTGTATGGCTCTGTTACCTTTTCTCATATCTCTAAACTGAGTTTTTAGATTTTTTTTTTCCTTTTAGCTGTTTATGTTTAACCAACGAAAGAGTCTCAAACCAGATTAGTCAACTGTAAAACTAGTGATTAGCAGAGAGGTAACAGTAATGATGATTCAAATATGACTTAAATTTTGCGATCCAAATATATGACTTAAATTCTTGGTCGGTTCGACCAGTATGGTTATGTCTTGAAAACATTGATTACAAACTGAAAACCGGTTTAGAAGAGGACTAATAAATAAGAGCGGTTGAAAGTTTTCAAACTAAAAAGGTAGAAAGTGATGATTACGTTTTGTCTTCCACTAACTAACATACTTAACTCTTGCCATTTTAAAGAGAAGCAGATCCAGATTCAACTAAGAACCCTCTTCATTTTGAAGCTTTGTTTCTGCAACTACATGCAGCCACGGAAGGAGGAGAAGAACATGAAAGCATAGCAGGTAAGTTTATAAAAACAATATAAAAGATAGTATATGTGTCACACCACAAAATCAAATCATTTCCACCCATATAATCATCTCTTTACAAATCATATGAATCTTCTGAGAAGGAAACAAAGGGGAAACAAAAAATATTTTTTTCTGTTTTTCTTCTTCTCACATCTATGAGAACTTCTCACACCTATGAGAAGTTACACTACAGAAAGAAAATGAATTGAAAGCAAAGTTTTTTTTTCTTCTTCTCCAAAACCTTATGCTAGTCTTGGGCTTATCTTTTCTTCTTCTTCTTCTTCTGTCTGTTTTTTTTTCTAATCATTACTGTATATAGAAAGGCGACATGCCTCTCTGAAGTTGTTACTATATAGGTTTCTTCTGTACAGAGAATCAAGAACACAACAAATTAAGAATTCATGGGGGAGGCAAAGACCCAGATTATGTATCTGGGTTTGACCCTAAAAGAGGGGGAGATGAAACCAAAGAATCTTTCTTTTTTCTTAGACACACGAACTATAAACTGAAGAAACACTCATACTTGAAGCCTTTTTTAAGTATGAGAAGAAACTCTCTGAATGAGTTGAATGCTGAGTATCTGAGAGAGAACTCAGTTTCTGAGATTGGTCTAGACTTAGAAATGTTACCTTTAACATTCAATGGAGTCTAGACCACTGAGGGGGAAAAATGCAGATCATGGCACGCCCGCTTCACTAAAACTTTTTCAGGCCGATATGGCTGCAAAACCTATGAAGAAATTTCTAAGCAAAAGAGAAGAAATGCATGTTATGTCCAACTCCATGAGGACACAACTGCGGTTTTAGGTTCGTTTTTTTTTTCTGGTTGGGTTGGTTTGGTTTACAAACTATCAAGAAGGACTCTTTTGCAAGGAGGTGGTTGTGAAGGATTAGCACTCGGACATGGATATGGGGACTCCACACCCAGTGTTTTTAGAGAAAGCTCCTCTCCTGCAGTGACACAGATCAGTTAGTTCCATTCCTATAAACTATACCAATTCAAATGATTCGGTGCAAGCTTACTTACACTTTCAGAGAATTGAGGGCTTGGGATGCCTGCTGCTAGAGATCTGAACAGTGGAGTGACTTGAACGGGCGAGTTAAACTCTTCTTCACCAGATATGGGCACAATCTCATTACAGTCCTTTAGGATATCATCATGACAAGTTGAGAGTAAACCCACTTGTTCCACAGTTGCATCAGACACAATCCCTTGATCCTGTAGTACCTCCACGACACTTTGCTTCTGAGATATTGTCTGAGTATCAGAAGACATTGGTTGCTGTTGGGTCTTATCACCAGAAGGGTGCGGCATTACAGTTGATCCTGAGCTATTCTCAGAGCTTGCTGGTGAATCATGGAGATCAGGTTGCCTATAAGATACTTGACTAGCTTCATTACTACTCCTCAAATCTTCAACAAGATCCTTGAACTCCTCCTCAAGCTGGAATCCATCTCCGGAAGTCCATAACGGAATATATCATTCTCTTTGCTTTTATTCAAGAAATCCTGCAGGACCTGCACATTAGTAGCACCAACAACAACATTTTTGTTAAACAGCCTCTTGAAAAGTGTTTCCTAATCATTGCAAAACCGCATAGTTAGTTACCTTCCATGCATTCTCCATGCTTTGTTCAGTGTTGTCTGAGTTTACTTTATGCGCCAATGAACTGAGAAGCTCAGCTTGTTGCATCAAGTTTGTTACCTTTGGATCATCCTTCTTAAGAAACACTTCTTGGTTACCTATATACCCAGAAACACACAATTAACTTACTATGCTGCATCTTTACTAATGCTCTCATTACAGGATAAGCAACAACAACATAAAGAATAGATTTGGGCAGAGTTGTTTACCGTCATTTTCTTTCACATTGTCTGTTTGATTCTGCTCCTCCGTGCTACCAACACTTGTGGCATTGTGGGGTAGTACCGAAAATGGAGGTCTTACTTGCTGATTCACACTTGAATGAACCTTTATATGTGATCTATCCCCATAGTTAGTGATCTCTTTAAGGTCTGGAATGTGACTTCTCCTGAAATATAGAGCATAGTCAATCCACAATTCAAAGCTTGCTTTCTTCTTTGAATCCAAAAGAGAAAACCCAAAACAAGTTTCTCACCTGGTTTTCTTAGCAATAGGAGATTCACTTTCGACTTTGCAGGGTGCAGTAACACCATCTGGGAACAGGACTCTCTTGTGTTTGAGTTCACAGAACAAGCAATACTATTCTCTTTAGCCATGGCTTCATACTTAGCTCTCTTCTTGCACAGTGTTGTGAACCTGTTCTTCACTGCATTATCCGTTCTACACAAAAGAACATGTTACATTCATTTCCATAACTTCACACACCATAAAATATTTTATGTTCTGTGATTTACGTACCTGCCTGAGACCACTTTTGCTATCTCAGTCCATCTGTTCCCAAACAATCTCTGTGCCTACAAAACCAAAAACACACAAAGATCAGACACAAACTCTTATGGGATTAAAAGAAAGATGTCTTGTCTAACCTCACACAAAAGTGTATCTTCTTCAGGGGTCCAACCACCTCTCTTGAAATCAGAGTTTAAGTATGTATACCATCTGCAAAAACCAAAACCCCATGATCCGATTTTAAAAAAAAAAAAAAACACCAGAAACAATCATCTTGATCAGAGTTTTAAACCAGACCTTCTTCTACACTGCCTTGTGCTCTTATCAGTAAACTTAGATGCAATGATCGCCCAACTGAGAAACCAATCAACACAACACAACATCAGAATCAATAAAACAGAAAACTTTGTCCGAGAACTGTAAGAAAGAAAAGAGACTAACTTTTGAGTTCCATTTAAAGTGATTTGCTGTCTGAGAATATCATCCTCCTGCAAAACAAAGCAAAACCCATCTCAGAGACTAGACAGAGCAATGAAACAGAGATTCATTATTATATATATAGATATAGAAGAGAGAGAGAGAGAAGGGGAAGAGACCTGTTGAGACCAGGTAACAAAATGACGCTCCTTCTTTTGGAATCATCATCTTCGTTAATAACGATCTTATTCTTCTTCTTCGTTGTCTCTTCCATTGTAATATATTTTTCTCTCTCTCTCTGACGCTCTCCCTCTGTTAATATTCTTTGTCTATTCTTCGACGCTCCTTCTCCCTTATTATAAAACCCACAGCGACGAGACGACCCCTCCCAACTTTTTTTTCTTATCTGAAAAATAAAAATCCAAACTTTTTTTCCAGGAAAAACAAAAAACAAATACTAATAATAATCAAAAAAATCACTTTAGAAAGGGACTACTTATATATTCATCACTCGTGCTTTTAAAACCCTCACAGAATCGTCTTGATTCGTAATTTTTTTTTTTATTTCACAACGGTTGAGTTTCAAACAAAAAAAAACGAAAAGGGTTGTTTTTTTTAGAAAGAGAGAAAATAACAAAAGTTGAGATTTTTTTCCTAAAATTGAAATATAAAAGAATCACCTTTTGGTTCTTTGGTTATCAGTCAGGATTCATGAATCATGAGCATTGGTTTCCTTTAGTAACCTTCACTGTTATTTGGAAACAAATGAAAATTTGATCTCTTTCTCTCCGTCACATGACTCTTCTTTTTGAACTCTCATCTCTCTCTTTCTCTCTCTCTGTAGATTATATTTTCAATGATTTTGGGAATTTAATGAAAATAAATAAAATTATTAAAAATAAAATAAAGGGGCAACGTCTATGGATGGGGGGGGGCTAGTGCGCGGGTATGAAAGGAAGTTTGAAAAATAACGCTGAAATCCATGTGTCTCCTCCACCCATTCATGTTTTATTTATTTTTAACGACTTTATTTTTCTTTTTTCTTTTTTTTGGTAAAAATGTAAAGACTTTTTTTAATAAAATAAAAAATAAAAATAAACTTTATTTTTCTTTTATTTCGATTTTTTTTCTTTGTAATTACCACATCCATAAAAATACAAGAGAGTCTGATACATTCAAAACTTGCCTTAAGTTACACACAACGGAACGTGGTGATTTCATTGTCTATAGTAGTGTGTGGGGGAATATGATTACTTTTATGGTTCTCTAATTTTTTTAATTACAAAAAGAATATTTGAAAGGGTTTGCATTTGAATAGTGCACATGGTTTGATTCGTGATCTTCAAGCGATAAATTAGTGTCTAGAATACTGTTTTCATTTTTTTTTACTCTTATTTTCTCCTTAATTGTGTTTAATCTTTTGGTGATACAAGTATTTAGTTTTGAAATATAAACTGATGATAACACTTGTTTGACATAGTGCAAGAAAAATTTGGCTTGATTTGATACAATTCTAGTATGAGTTGAATTTAAACTTTTAATATTTAAATGTTAAGATTAAAATTATGTTCGAGAGAGGTGTATTCTTCAGGCTCAATGTTTTTTTCTCTCTCGTTTCTTTCTATCGAATAATCGTTTGAAAGATGCTTTTTCTGGTCTCTGGTGTCTTGTCGGACCATGATAAGGCTTCATCTTTCCCTCCTCATTTGTCTCTCTTTTTTTTGATATCGAACATAAATAGTTGTGGTTTGTAGGATTTAGCGGCAGTGTGTCTTTTTCTTTTTGAACTTCAGATAAATTTTCTAACGCCATGGATCTATAGGAGAGTGTCGTCGCTGCTTGAGGACGGTGGTGAGGTTTCCAGAGACTCCGCAAGTCAGTCATCAAGGTTAGGTGCTTGGACTGAATGTTGTGAGGTGGTTTCGACGACGATATAACTCTTTGGGAGACGGTTACCAATTCCTCTCCCTCTCTGAATTGTAGCTCCTCTTGACTGGATTGAAATGGAGATGTGTGTGGGCTTCAGGATTTGATCGACAGCGAAATGCTTGTAGTATACAGAGCTAGATTTTTGAGAGTTGGTTCTTTGTTGGTGTCAGTGTTTGAGAACGCGAGACTACTCTGTGGGGATGTGGCTTATCAGTTATCACTAATAGTTTACCGTGCACAAATCGAAGGGCTGGTCATGACATCGCGACTTAGAGAAGTCACGGAAACATTTGATTTGGTCGCTGCTAGTGTTCGTTGGAGTTGAAGCTTTGGCTTCTACAGTCCATTGGACCATATGGACTACTATGTAAAACTGTTATGAACTTATGATCCTCTTTATTAGAGTTGATTAATATTAATGAATATATATTTTTTAAAGAAGATTAAACTTGTGTTTATTTCATGATTCTCTTAGATGGTGATTTGGTTTGGGTTTTGTTTTTGTTTTCTAAAAGAAGATTTAAAAAATACGAAATTACTTCTAACCGAATGTCCTAAGATTTGTGAGGCAATATTGAACATTATTTTTTAACAAAAAAATTGAACAATTATTGCAAGGAGATTGACCATGTTGTTCTTGTTGTTTTGTTAAAAGAGTATAGAACGGTGAACCAAAAAAAGAAGAAGAAAAGCAGTGAGTAGAGGACAATTTTACGTGACACAACTAGCAACCGTTGGTTTTGGCTTTCAAATTCTTTGTAAGACTTAATTAAATTTGTTTCCTCTAGCTGTAACTTAAAAAAAAAATCATGCAAAAGAGCTGCTTCAATTCAATTAACCGAACTTAAACCCTCCTTTTTGGTAATTATTACTTGGACTTGGAGCATCTCCAATGTATTACTTCATTTTTTTTACTTTAAAATGGTGTAACACTAAAATAGAATTGGGGTTTACTCTAATGTATTACTTCATTCTTATTTTACTGTAAAAAATATTCAAAATAATTATATTTTTGTTTAATTAATAATTGTTAGTAATATCTTATACTTATAAAAAATTATCAATCAACCCCAACTAATTTATGTTTACAAAACTTCCATAAAATATAATTTATTTAAATTAAACATTTATTATTAAAAAGTACAATAATCATAAATATATATAAGATAGCATATTTTGGTTCAATAATGAACATGTCAACTAATACATTTTATAATGAATAATGAGTTTTTTTTTATCTTTGAATTCCAAAATTGAGCAAAATATCTTTTTGAATCTGTCATTTTTATCGCTTGGACAATATTTCGCTGATTTTGATGGTTCCAAAAATGATTTACTAGATTATTAAATCATTTATTTTATTTATTTTATATTTTTATGTTTATTTTTGGTATTTTTATTAGTTTATGTATTTTTATTTAAAATTATTAAATATTTTCTTAAATCATATTTTCATGTATTGTATTATTTTAAATATTAAATATTAAATAGAATGAGAAAAAAGTATGAAATAAAAATATTTAAAATTTAAAAAATACTCATAAATAGAGATGGAGTAATCCTAACCATTATTATATTTTAGAGTTGAAAATAGAATTAAGTTGGAAAAATTTTACTCTAAAATGATGTTTGGAAAAAAAAATCCAAAAGGTTAGAATCTCCTAGACTATATTTGCGAAGTGATTTTGCCACATGTCCTCTCTACAATCAATTTCACAAAACAATATGACATGGCTACTGAAATTGATGACATGGCTTACAGAAAAATATAAGATGAATAATTTCATTTAATGTTGATTTATATTTTTGGCAAACTTATTAGAATATGGTAATAATTCATATATTACATTCAATATTGATTTTTCTTTTTGGCAAACTTTTTTAAATATAGTAATAACTCATACATCATCTATAAAAAATATATTCATATATAACATTTTAAATTTCGAAATATTATTATTTTTGTATAATTATACAATTTGTATTACTAAAGTTTTCAAAAATTTCTATAGTTTTTTAAAATTTAAATATCTAATCGTAAGATTATTAGTTTCTTATATATCTACAAATTTTATAAATATCGTTTAGGCTAAATTTTTGATAATTATACAATTTTTATCATTTTTATTAGTTTTATATACAAAATGATTTAATATATATCAAATCTCTATTAATATTAGTAAGAAAATAGTAAAATCTATAATATTTAATAAAATTTTTGAGTAAATATAAGTTAGATTTAAAAAAAATTACTGCACATGGTGTAGAAAAACCCTAGTTGCTTTTTACGTCACTTCAAACCGGTGTTACTTTTTTTTTGACAACTAACCGTTGTTACGTAAAACAGTTCAAAAGAATGAAATGTAAATATATTTTCTTGAATCGGACTTATATATACTTTCCTATGGGTAATCACATGTCATAAGATAAACTAATCTCACTTTTAGCTAAGACGTAAAAGTTAAAACTAAATAATTAGTTGGGATCAGTTAGTTCAAACTTTGACCATAAGGGTTCAGGTACGCGTGAGACCTTAGCGCGTCATGTTTGGAAACCAACGGCTTATTTATAAACAGCGAAGCACTCTGAGTCTCTGACAAATCACTTACTTTAGTTTTGCAAAGTAAATATGATTAATGCTTTTAAATTATATCTTAATTACTTGATCAAAAAAAATAAAATTATATCTGAATTACTATAATTCTGCCTATACTATAATTCTGCCTATACTAATATACTATATATTGTCTATACACTTCTTGTCGGAAGTGTGTTTGTAGGTTGACAGTACAAATTTAGGTTGTGTTTTAAGATTTTGTCTGTAAAGAAACTACAATTTGACGTACAAATTAGGATTATAACATTATATGTTATATGAATTTTAGGACAGGGTTATAAAGCCTTTCTAATCTATTTGACATAGAAAAAAGGGAAAAAAACTGATCTCATGTACCATATGAGAGACACTTTATAATCAATCATATTTTATAGTTTAATTATCTTATATTCCATTCTATTTTTGTATTCTACTAGAAAATGGTAGATATAAATTCATTTAAATGGTGGTGGGATGATGATGCATGTAACGTGGGACATATTGAACAAACTTGTCGTCCTATATCATATAGGCTATATGTATATGAAGCACGCGTACATATGTGTTTGTGTTTTCTTCAAACTTTTCTTTTCCATCTGATTTTGATTAATAAAACTTGTAGAACATACAAGGGTGAGATCCTAGAACCCATAACAAGGAGACATGAACCCAACAAGGGGTGACTTAAACCTAACACAGTTACACTTAAAAAGAACTACAAATTAAAAAGAACTACAAACTCTAGACTCATATTAATACCATTAAAACATGATCATTCTCAAATTATATCCTTAATGAAAATTGTATTTTTTCTCAAAAACACCCTTACTTTTACAAAATTAATAAAATTCATTAACGGCATTTAAGTCTTTTGGTTTTGGGCCTACATATACACCTAAATGGATCTATAAATAATGAGTATATATATATATATATATAAAGATATACTAACTTTAAATTTAATATAAGTATAAATATATTATAAACTATAAATAAATTAACGAACATGAAAATATTATTTTATTTTCTTAAATATAAATATCAATATTCAAATAGATCATTTGAATATTATACAGATTTTCAATACAAACCAAAATCATATATCATATACCATATATCATATACATATTTGAATATCATTTTTCCATGTATAATGTTATTGTATACATAATATTGATATGACAATTACGAGTGTTCAACAATATTTTAAAAACTATCTTAAAATCAAATTTTAAATCTATAATAAAGACACAAACATATAATAGGTTATTAATAACGAAATAAACTAATATTGTCATATCAATAAGATTTTTTATATTATCATTTTTTATTTGGATAACATAATAAAATTCATCAAATTCTAAGGAATCACTAATTTATGTAATATTAAAATTATGAGTAATTTAATCAATTTTTTTTAATACTATCAGATACTTTGTGTTTTATCGGATCAATGGTATCAGATCGCAGACTAATAGTGAGTTTTTGGGTTTTTTACCTGGTTATATTGGATTTTTAATTATCTAATTTTTATTAATCTGAACCGGATTACATACAATGTATCGGGTCTATAGGTTCAACCATGAATCTAAGTCGGATATGAAAACAAATCTTAAAACTCAAACATTATTATAGAACAACTACCATATTTCGAACAAATACCATATTTTAAAAGAGAAAAAACCTAAAAACTCAATTGTTATGGTTCGAAACAAAAATAATAGTATTTTGTAAAATCAGTTTTCGATTAATAAATGAGAAACAAACAAATCCGCGCTTTCTAAGCGCGGATCAAATCTAGTAACCAAAGTTAAAGACAATCTTTGACAAGAAAAAACAATATTAAGTTTCTTCTTCAAACTTATGTGTATAGGTAGATATTATTATTTGTTCAGATTATTTGAGACTAATACTTCATATATCTGTTTTCTGATTATTATTATTTTTATATAGAAGCATTAGTTTATAACTCGTTTATTATAGAACTTTTACTTTCTTATATTTATTGCATTTTCACAAATTCATCATTTTTTAATCATTTTAACCATTTGATATGTATTTATATGCATTTATAAGATAAATATTCTATTTACATTTTCTTATTTTTATTTGTGAAATTGCTAGAAATACCATAAGTTAGTTACCACTTTTCAAATACCTTAACACTTGAGTTTATGGTTTAGTGATTATAATTGTTTAGTTCATTTATATTATTTTAAAATAAAATGATTTATTAATTTTCATATGTCAAATTTTGATAGAAATAACGAAATATGTTATGTCTGGAAAGACAACGTACTACGTTTGTTAAATAGATGAAATGAAAATAGATGTGTAATCAAATAATTTAGTTCTTCGTAATAATCTCTTTAAATCAGAATAAAAGTAGGTTTAAAACTTTTCTTCGTTTTCAGTATTACTCGACTATGGGATCTTTTTCTTTGTGATCACATAGTTCTCAGGTCAGTAGAACTCCTGAATAGGGATAAAAATTAAGAAACAGTAGTATGGTTAATATATTTTTTGACGGTTGATTAAACTATAAAGAATGATTAATTTAAAAA